>NC_091226.1:2891663-2976466 GCF_040958095.1 Procambarus clarkii
CAAAACCATAATCATAATCATCTGTATCAAACCTTATTACAGGTAAAACCAGTAGGCAGTCTACTGTATTTTATCAAACCGTTATTAGTATAATAGATCTCGTAATAATTTTGCAAAAATAATGGCATTTACTATTTTTAAAAGATTATTTGCAAATTTACAGAAATGGTGCATTCGGAAGACAAAACCGTGGTAGACATGGTTGGAACAAGTTAGGTGAGAGGGTGGTGGAGGCCAAAACCATAATCATAATCATCTGTATCAAACCTTATTACAGGTAAAACCAGTAGGCAGTCTACTGTATTTTATCAAACCGTTATTAGTATAATAGATCTCGTAATAATTTTGCAAAAATAATGGCATTTACTATTTTTAAAAGATTATTAGCAAATTTACAGAAAAGGTGCATTCGGAAGACAAAACCGTGGTAGACATGGTTGGAACAAGTTAGGTGAGAGGGTGGTGGAGGCCAAAACCATAATCATAATCATCTGTATCAAACCTTATTACAGGTAAAACCAGTAGGCAGTCTACTGTATTTTATCAAACCGTTATTAGTATAATAGATCTCGTAATAATTTTGCAAAAATAATGGCATTTACTATTTTTAAAAGATTATTAGCAAATTTACAGAAATGGTGCATTCGGAAGACAAAACCGTGGTAGACATGGTTGGAACAAGTTAGGTGAGAGGGTGGTGGAGGCCAAAACCATAATCATAATCATCTGTATCAAACCTTATTACAGGTAAAACCAGTAGGCAGTCTACTGTATTTTATCAAACCGTTATTAGTATAATAGATCTCGTAATAATTTTGCAAAAATAATGGCATTTACTATTTTTAAAAGATTATTAGCAAATTTACAGAAATGGTGCATTCGGAAGACAAAACCGTTGTAGACATGGTTGGAACAAGTTAGGTGAGAGGGTGGTGGAGGCCAAAACCATAATCATAATCATCTGTATCAAACCTTATTACAGGTAAAACCAGTAGGCAGTCTACTGTATTTTATCAAACCGTTATTAGTATAATAGATCTCGTAATAATTTTGCAAAAATAATGGCATTTACTATTTTTAAAAGATTATTAGCAAATTTACAGAAATGGTGCATTCGGAAGACAAAACCGTGGTAGACATGGTTGGAACAAGTTAGGTGAGAGGGTGGTGGAGGCCAAAACCATAATCATAATCATCTGTATCAAACCTTATTACAGGTAAAACCAGTAGGCAGTCTACTGTATTTTATCAAACCGTTATTAGTATAATAGATCTCGTAATAATTTTGCAAAAATAATGGCATTTACTATTTTTAAAAGATTATTAGCAAATTTACAGAAATGGTGCATTCGGAAGACAAAACCGTGGTAGACATGGTTGGAACAAGTTAGGTGAGAGGGTGGTGGAGGCCAAAACCATAATCATAATCATCTGTATCAAACCTTATTACAGGTAAAACCAGTAGGCAGTCTACTGTATTTTATCAAACCGTTATTAGTATAATAGATCTCGTAATAATTTTGCAAAAATAATGGCATTTACTATTTTTAAAAGATTATTAGCAAATTTACAGAAATGGTGCATTCGGAAGACAAAACCGTGGTAGACATGGTTGGAACAAGTTAGGTGAGAGGGTGGTGGAGGCCAAAACCATAATCATAATCATCTGTATCAAACCTTATTACAGGTAAAACCAGTAGGCAGTCTACTGTATTTTATCAAACCGTTATTAGTATAATAGATCTCGTAATAATTTTGCAAAAATAATGGCATTTACTATTTTTAAAAGATTATTAGCAAATTTACAGAAATGGTGCATTCGGAAGACAAAACCGTGGTAGACATGGTTGGAACAAGTTAGGTGAGAGGGTGGTGGAGGCCAAAACCATAATCATAATCATCTGTATCAAACCTTATTACAGGTAAAACCAGTAGGCAGTCTACTGTATTTTATCAAACCGTTATTAGTATAATAGATCTCGTAATAATTTTGCAAAAATAATGGCATTTACTATTTTTAAAAGATTATTCGCAAATTTACAGAAATGGTGCATTCGGAAGACAAAACCGTGGTAGACATGGTTGGAACAAGTTAGGTGAGAGGGTGGTGGAGGCCAAAACCATAATCATAATCATCTGTATCAAACCTTATTACAGGTAAAACCAGTAGGCAGTCTACTGTATTTTATCAAACCGTTATTAGTATAATAGATCTCGTAATAATTTTGCAAAAATAATGGCATTTACTATTTTTAAAAGATTATTAGCAAATTTACCGAAATGGTGCATTCGGAAGACAAAACCAATTTTTCACTTTTGACAATTGAGCACCTGCTACATCCAGATTCTAGGGAGGAAAGGAAGGACGATCTTACTGGATCCCATAGCCTCTCCGAGGCACAAACCAGGCTTTTACATACCCCCCCCCCCCCCCCTGCACCCGAGCTTTTTAAAATAGTAAATGCCATTATTTTTGCAAAATTATTACGAGATCTATTATACTAATAACGGTAAATAAATAATAAATAGTAAATAAATTAAAATCAGTTACATTATTTTATCTTATTCATAGCATAAATGTTCTCGAAGATTACTAAAAAGAAATTGAATTAGACTACAGCAAATTGGCAAACTTTACCTTGTATCTGTTTCCACCGAGTTTGTTTGGGGCGTTCTTCAACATATCAGCAATACTTGTCTCAACATCTCTTTCAGTTGCATTAGTGTGGGTGTTGATACAGGCTTCTGGAAATTTATAAGAATTAATTAATATATATAATTATAATTCACTTTGCTATTCCCCATTCCACAGTCCTCTCGTCCTTCCCACTTCCCTGTCCCCACATCATCCCCACTATTCCCACTTCCCTGTCCCATCCTCCTCCTTACCATTTTCCCCTCCCCTGTCCTTCTTCCTCCCCCACCATCTCCCATTCACCTGTCCCTTTGTCCTCCCCAGCATTCCCCTGTCCCCACCATCCCCAACTCCCCAGTCCCCTCGTCCTCCCCACCATTACCCTCTCCTCTGTCCCCTCGTCTTCCCCACCATACCCCCCTCTCGTCCTTCCCACCATTCCAAACTACCTCATCCGATGCATTCTATAATGGTCTGATGCTTCCATCAGAAAATTGGGAACATCAAATGATCTGATATTCCCATCACTGAAAAATAAGAACAGCTAAAAAAATGAAATGAAAAAAATAAAAAAATAAACTATACTCATGAAATGAACAGTATGGTAAACAATACAGCTCAATTTCAATGCAATGTCACACAAAATTATTAAATCGAAATGAAAATAAATTGAAATCTATGAAAATTCAAATTATCAATACAATCGGAAATATTGAAATAATATCGCAACATAATATAGTGTGGGTTGCTCTTACGTGCAACAGACGGTGCTGTTTTTCAAAAAAGGCATGGTTTTACCTGTCACAAGTGTGGCATCTATACTTATACTCACGAAATGAACGGTATGGTAAACAACATAGCTCAATTGCAATGCAATGTCACAATAACATTTAATAACAATAATAACAATAACATTTAAATATACTTTAAGATATAATCTAGAAGAAAATAAGAACATTGAAACGGTTCATGAACTCGATTTCAATAAAGGACACTATGGGGAACTTTGAAAAACAGTTAATGAGTATAATTAGACAGACTTGTTGCTAGGCAGAGGAGTAAATAATGAGATATATGGCAAATTTTGCAAAATATACGGCACACAAACATTCATACCCAAACAAAGCAAAATGCTAGGTAAGAACAAAGCAGTTGGCCCGTAGGGGAAAGGAGATACCCACAAGACTGGAATACAAGTCATTAACAAGCACACAAGTACTACACTACACAACAACCGCACTACTACCAGAACTGGACGAATCACTACCAAAACAACACATTGCACATCACTACCAAAACAACACAACACAACACAAGCATTGGCAAAGAATTATAGACCAGTTGCACTAACATCCCACATAATAAAATTATTTGAGAGTGATCAGGAGTCAGATTACTAGTTTTATAGAGACCAATGACCTCCACAATCCAGGCCAACAAGGATTTAGAGCAGTTTCTATGATCGAGCCACTGAGATCTATAAAGAATTCTGATCAAGAAAGAGATCTAGGGGTGGTTTTAGATAGAAAACTATAACCTGAGGATCATATTAAGAACATTCTGCGAGGGGCCTATGCTACACTTTTTAACTTTAGAATTGCTTTTAAATACATAGGTCAAAAAGTTTTAAAAGTTTTAAAAGTTTTTTAAACCTCTCGTGTATCATGAGTGTGTTAAAGCATCAGATGGTGCATTCAGATGATGAATATTACCTAGTTCCTTCATCTGGGAAGAATGAACACATATTGGTGCATTCGGATGATAAAAACTAACTACTGTAGTTTAATTGATCAACAGATTGTATATCATATGCAGACTATGTGGATCTGCGGGCCACTCCAAACAACAGCCTGGTGGACCAAGCTCCACCAGGGCTAAAGCACAAAGTGATATAGATGTGATAGAGAAACTAGGTCAAATGGAGGAGTAGGTCTGTATATTAAACAGCACCTGACGTGCACAGAGCTACTAAACTCAATGTGGTGGTAGAGTGGTGGGGGGGGGGAAACATTGCAGAAAAAAACAAAAATACAATTTGGTCAACAAAACAGCATTGTTTAAAATAGAAGACATGGGTTGACATTTTGGGGGTAAGGTAGGTTACATTGAGTTAATTAGTTAGTACTTAGTTTTTATCTTAAACTGGTTGGGAGAGGTACAGTGTTGCTGTGCTGGTGAAAGAACACCTAAAGGTAAATTAAATAATGATTGCGAATCCACAAGAAGTTGACATAATAGCGCTAGAGATCTGCAATCAGGATGATAAACTTTCCTTAAAGAATTTGACAAACACTTGCTGATAGGACATGAAGTAAATGAAATGTATGTCAAGTTTTGTGAAATATATGATAAAAGCACAACAAAATTTGTACCAAAGGAGAGATGCAGAACTAGGAAAAGGGGTTTGTTCAACAGAAATTGCGAGAGGGCCTGAGACCCAAACACACACAAATGGAATCAATATATAGCAAGAGGCCAAACCCCCAAACATACAAGCGATGCAAAGATGCGAGAAACAGCAGCAGCATTAAGGAGAGGGACTTAAGGACCATAAATAAAGTGTGAAAATAAACTCGAGTAAATTTTTTTAACTACTCTCGACAGTGAAGAAAAACAAATATTCAGACGATTTGTGTTAGAATCATTAATCTTACACTTTCGGTCATATTCAACAACACAAATACATACACACACATTCCTGTTGCTGTAGCAAGTGAAGAATTACACACACAGATCACAATAACGTGATGCATCAAATGAACAAATCCACAAGGGCCGTGACGAGGATTCGAACCTGCGTCTGGGAGCATCCCAGACACTGCCTTAATCGACTGAGCTACAACAGGGTAAAAGGGTTGAAACCGAAGTTCTACTGAACTTACTGGATCCCATAGCCTCTCCGAGGCACAAACCAGGCTTTTACACAACCCCCCTGCACCCGAGCTTTTTAAAATAGTAAATGCCACTATTTTTGCAAAATTATTACGAGATCTATTATTCTAGAGAATAATGCATATAAATGCATATATGCATATAAATACAAAAGTAAATGTAAATAATTTTACCTTGCACCTAGATCCACCAAGCCTGTATGGCGCGCGTTTCAGTACTTCGGAAATCTAGAACTATCTTGAATCTCTAATCTGCAATGAAACAATACATATTATTGCACTTACCAAAACATGGATGAATGTAGAAAATACAGAACTATTAGCTGAATATCAAATAAATGGATTTAATCTATTTCACACAGATAGATATATTAGATATTATATTATATTCCTTTCCTCCCTAGAATCTGGATGTAGCAGGTGCTCAATTGTCAAAAGTGAAAAATTTGGTTTATTTAACATACACGCCATAGACCGGCTTGGGAAAAAAAGTTTGTAAAACCCAGGGGCCATAGACCGGCTTGGGAAAAAAAGTTCGTAAAACCCAGGGGCCATAGACCGGCTATGAAAGAAAATTTGAGAAAACCCTGGGGCCATAGAACGGCTATTTAATCCCCTTGAACGGACCTGTGCATGGACCACTGAGGCATAAAAAAAAACACGGGCCATAGACCGGCTTGGGAAAAAGAAGTTCGTACAACCCTGGGGCCATAGAACGGCTATTTAATCCCCTTCAACGGACATGTGCATGGACCACTGAGGCATCGAAAAAAAACATGGGCCATAGACCGGCTTGGGAAAAAAAGCTAGGTTAGGCTAGGTAAAAAAGAAAGGAGCTAGGTTAGACTATGTATGTTTAAATCTCTGATTTAAACAGAGCCAGTGTTCAGTCAAATAACTGAATTTATCAAATCTTATCCTTGTATAATATACAAGCTGATGTGAGATCCCTGTCTACAGGTGGACTGGAACTATTATCAACTAATCCATACATCCCACCTGTCCCTTACAGCCCACAATCTATCATTAGGAAAACCATGTGAGAAATCTTTAAGGAATTCTGATAAAGAAAGAGATCTAGGGGTGGTTCTAAATAGAAAACTATCACCTGAGGACCACATAAAGAACATTGTGTGAGGAGCCTATGCCATGCATTCCAACTTCAACAGCATGTTGTGGGGTGCCGATATTGTGTGCCATCACATGTAAACCAACCAAGCCCACAAATACGTCAACATGGACCAGCATTACACCGTCTAACATACTCTGTCAGATGTAACAACTAAATTTGTGAATTCAAGACCTAATCTATTGCATAACACAGTGTTAGTACGAGAAAAACATTACTTACATTCGAAGCCGTGTTTTAAAATGGCGGCGGTCTTGTTGTACTGACGCTCCAAACTGTGTGTTTGTTTGCGTATGATGAACGTGTGACAATTTACTACAACAATTATTTAATTATTCTTATTCTTTATTTTACTATTTTTAGGGTACATGAAATTTCCAAATTATTTGCACACAATAATATAATTGCATTGTCATAACCTTTATATATTACGGAAAATACGATGACATGAACGAAGTCAAAGTGAAGTTGAAGTCAAAGTCATTCGCCGAACGTATTAGTCATTTTTTTTCTCCCAAACGATAAGGGATAACAAATCCACAGAGCATATAAGTGTAGAGTAAAGTCAATTTTATTCAGGAAAGTACATACATAGTTGATTTACAAACATAATGTTGGATTTATAGATAGAGCTAGTGCATACAATACCTAAAGCCAATATAGTAGGCATATAGCATTTCAGGCAACCGGGCAGTATATATGGACCCCTTACTCAAATCTCTGAATATGTTAGATATTAAGTCCCTGCACATACTCTCATGTGTATTTTATATATATAAAACGCTGCACTGTAATGTCAATCCTGACCGTAAAAGCTTCCTAGAAGGTTGTAACAGATCCCATGAGCACCACACCAGAAACAAATACCTGTAGGTGTGTACTGATGGTGCCTTATAGTGTGTACTCGTACCTTATGGTGTGTACTGGGGCCTTATGGTGTATACTGGTGCTTTATGGTGTGTACTGGTTCCTTATGGTGTGTTCTAGTGCCTTATGGTGCGTACTGGTGCCGTATGGAGTGTACTGGTGCCTTATGGTGTGTACTGGTGCATTATTGTGTGTACTGGTGCCTTATTGTGTGCTGGTGCCTTATGGTGTGTACTGGTGCATTATGGTGTGTACTGGTGCATTATGGTGTGTACTGGTGCATTATGGTGTGTACTGGTGCATTATGGTGTGTACTGGTGCCTTATGGTGTGTGTTCTGGTGCCTTATGGTGTGTACTGGTGCATTATGGTGTGTATAATGCACACTTTAGTGCGCGCGGCACTAGCTGGAAAAACAAGCGGGTTGTGCTCAAGCGTAAACACAAAAAAGTTTATAATCTTTTCACGCTGCTAACCTCAATTCTCGAGCTACGTTTTTCATTTTGGTATCAATGCGTTGGCAATAAAATTCTCTACAAGATCATATGCATAAAATGTCACCGAAGCATTTGGTATCCCACCACGAAGTAAATAAACACGAAGATGACTCGCCGTGACACCCAAACAGGAAGTAAATGTTCATACTCTTTCGTTTGTTGCCAGCCTCACAGTCATCCTACAGCGCTCATTTTGATATCACTGAACTCACAATAAAATTCCCCACCCAGACATATGCCTATCAATGTCTAATTATGGTATCGGGTGACCCGCACGAGTGTGGGAACTGGGCGAAGCATTAGCCGTGATTTCAGCAGGGACGACACTGGTGTGATGCAGGGCTTTGAATGTTTATACTGATTTCACTGTCCTGACATTATTTCTGGAGCTACGTATTTCATTTTTATAGCAATGTGTTCGCAATAGAAAGTTCTATAAGAACATGGGTAGAGTTGGCCAACACAGCGTCAAATAAATTTGCGGCGAATAAAATCTTACGCGTGTTTGTACCCGTGAGCGTCAAAAGTTTTTACTTTGCTCATGTTTTTCAAGTTTATACTTGTTTCACACCGTTTTTTTTTGTATAGTGTTCGGAATAAAATTCCCTACACAGACATATGCATATCAAATACAATTCCTTGGAATTCACAGCTGTAGAGATGACGGAAAACACACAACCGGAACCCGCTCTTGACACTCCAACTCACACCCGCAACACCCACAAAAAAAGTTTCTCTTGTTTCATGTATACTTACTTTAGTTTTCGTGCTACAGTTCTCATTTAGGTATCAAAATATTCCTAAGAAAATAGACTACAATACTGAAACAATCTAAGACAATTATGTGTACTTACCAAAGCAAAGACGATTGTAGTAAAATAAGTTGAGCATTTTATCTCCACTCCACCTCCTTCAGGTACTGATTCCTGAAGTTGCTCAACAGATGTTCCTAGGTGGAGTGAAGCTGATGTAGGTGGTTATTTCTTGTCCACCCAATACACCCTTTTCCTGTGATAAGTGGTGTAACAAGGTATGACGCAAAGTGGAACATCGCATGTCTTGCACGCTATACCAGTTTCCTTCCTGATACCCGACTTTGAACACACTTCACACCTGCGACGTTTGGGGATTTTTACCAGCTCATGTTTCAATTTATAGTTCAGGCGAGTCTCTGCTATAACAACACGTCGCTGTTGTCTCTGGGTTGGCAATAAACTACTGTCTGAATCGTCGCTCTCACTATTGTTTTCAAACACTAATGTGGAATATGAATTATCTTCATCAGATTCAGCTTCAGCACTAGGTGAAGACGTGAAGAGAGGGCGCCTCACACCCGACGGGCCAGGTGTTGACGGGTCAGCAGCAGGATACACAGGACCAGTGTCATGATTTATGTCTGGAGCATGAACTAGATGTGGAGATGGTGTAGTTGTTGCAGGCCACTCTGCCTTGTCAAATTTCAATAAAGACCAAATAGCAACTTCATGGAACTAGAGCAGAGTTAGTTTCCTTCGATCATCTGTGTTGGCCTTGTACAATGCATGTACAATGCATTGAGTAAAGACCAAATACCCAGCAAACACAAATCATCTACACAACGTTCGCCTATCTCTTCCCATAGGTGTGGGAATGATTTGCATTGAGAATGGTGCAGGAGAGCCTTTGAGAAACTTTTACTCAAAAAATCCAAACACAAAGGTTTAATTATAAATTGTTTTTCTACAATTATTTTCTTCCAAATGTAAAACAAATAGTTTTTACATGTTTAAATATAAAATTTATGGTGTTTTTTTGTAAAATTCATTAATAAATTGTGAATGATATATATTGGCTGAGTGAAACCTTTAAAATCCATTTAGTTATAATATGAACAGAAAAAAGCAGTTTTCCAAATTTTCTAAAAATCGCTCTTTTTAACACAATTTGACTCCTTATGCATTCCACTAAACACTAATATCATGTTTAAATATATAATTTATGTATTATTCCCTAAGATAATTTATATAAATTATAAAAGTTGCTGGAAAGTGGTGAGAACGAATCTGAAAACGTTTTGTTGTCTTATATTGGCGTGTTCTTATTAACTAGAGTGAGTAAGAGTGAGCGAGAGTGGGTAAGAGTGAGTAAGAGTGAATGAAGGTGAGTGAGAGTGCCAGAGAGTGTGTAAGTGTGAGTAAGAGTGAGTATAAGTAAGAGTGACTGAGAGTGAGTAAGAGTGACAGAGTGAGTAAGAGTGAGAGTAAGAGTGACAGAATGAGTAAGAGTGAGAGTAAAGTGATTGAGAGTAAGGGTGAGTATGAGAGTAAGAGTGATTGAGAGTAAGAGTGATTGAGAGTTAGTGAGAGTAAGAGTGATTGAGAGTAAGAGTGATTGAGAGTAAGAGTGATTGAGAGTAAGAGTGATTGAGAGTAAGAGTGATTGGGAGTAAGAGTGATTGAGAGTAAGAGTGATTGGGAGTAAGAGTGATTGGGAGTAGGAGTTAGAGTGAGAGTAGGAGTAAGAATGAGAATAAGAGTGATTGAGAGTAAGAGTGAGTAAGAGTAAGAATGAGAGTAAGAGTGATTGAGAGTAAGAGTGATTGAGAGTAAGAGTGATTGAGAGTAAGAGTGATTGGGAGTAAGAGTGATTGGGAGTAAGAGTAAGAGTGAGAGTAAGAATGAGAATAAGAGTGATTGAGAGGAAGAGTGATTGGGAGTAAGAGTAAGAGTAAGAATGAGAGTAGGAGTGATTGAGAGTAGGAGTGATTGGGAGTAGGAGTGATTGGGAGTAAGAGTGATTGAGAGTAAGAGTAATTGAGAGTAAGAGTATGAGAGTAAGAGTGAGAGAGTGAGTATGAATGGGTAAGGGTGACTGAGAGTGAGTAAGAATGACAGAGTAAGAGTGACAGAGAGTAAGAGTGACAGAGAGTAAGAGTGACAGAGAGTAAGAGTGACAGAGAGTAAGAGTGACAGAGTAAGAGTGACAGAGAGTAAGAGTGACAGAGAGTAAGAGTGACAGAGAGTAAGAGTGACAGAGTAAGAGTGACAGAGTAAGAGTGACAGAGAGTAAGAGTGACAGAGTAAGAGTGACAGAGAGTAAGAGTGACAGAGAGTAAGAGTGACAGAGTAAGAGTGACAGAGAGTAAGAGTGACAGAGAGTAAGAGTGACAGAGAGTAAGAGTGACAGAGTAAGAGTGACAGAGAGTAAGAATGACAGAGAGTAAGAGTGACAGAGAGTAAGAGTGACAGAGAGTAAGAGTGACAGAGAGTAAGAGTGACAGAGTAAGAGTGACAGAGTAAGAGTGACAGAGAGTAAGAGTGACAGAGAGTAAGAGTGACAGAGTAAGAGTGACAGAGAGTAAGAGTGACAGAGAGTAAGAGTGACAGAGTAAGAGTGACAGAGTGTAAGAGTGACAGAGTAAGAGTGACAGAGAGTAAGAGTGACAGAGTAAGAGTGACAGAGAGTAAGAGTGACAGAGTAAGAGTGACAGAGTAAGAGTGACAGAGAGTAAGAGTGACAGAGAGTAAGAGTGACAGAGAGTAAGAGTGACAGAGAGTAAGAGTGACAGAGTAAGAGTGACAGAGTAAGAGTGCCAGAGAGTAAGAGTGACAGAGAGTAAGAGTGACAGAGAGTAAGAGTGACAGAGAGTAAGAGTGACAGAGTAAGAGTGACAGAGAGTAGGAGTGACAGAGTGTAAGAGTGACAGTAAGAGTGACAGAGAGTAAGAGTGACAGAGAGTAAGAGTGACAGAGTAAGAGTGACAGAGTAAGAGAGTGAGAGTGATTATGAGAGAGTTAAGAGTGTGAGGTGTGTGAGTGTAGCAGGCCAGGGAGGCAGGATGTGTGGTCACAGGCGAGGCCTAGGCCTCGTGATCTCTAATGTTGGTTTTTATATATATGTGGGATTTTTTGTCCTGTTTCAAATTATAATTATTTAGCAGGAATGTAATAAGATATTGCACAGTATTAATGTGACAATAATATATGCATTATTTCCTTGATAATCAAACTTGTTGTTCAAAGATAATATACAATCTTTGAAGGAAACATTTTGAGAGCGCAAGCTGGCAACACTGTTCTGGTGGGTGAGAGAGACATATGGTTAGTTGTACTCAGACCTACAGTGGAGAAGGGTGTGTCCCAGCTGGCCGCCACCAGCCGCCACCCGCCGCCACCCGCCGCCCACCACCAGCCGCCACCCGCCGCCCACCACCAGCCGCCACCCGCCACCAGCCGCCACCCGCCGCCACCCGCCACCCACCACCAGCCGCCACCCGCCGCCACCCACCACCAGCCGCCACCTGCCACCACCCACCACCAGCCGCCACCCGCCGCCACCCGCCGCCACCCGCCACCACCCACCACCAGCCGCCACCCGCCACCACCCACCACCAGCCGCCAGCCACCGCCACCCGCCACCGCCACCCACCACCGCCACTCACCACCCGCCGCCACCACCCACCACCAGCCGCCACCCGCCACCACCCACCACCAGCCGCCACCCGCCACCACCAGCCGCCACCCGCCGCCACCCGCCGCCACCCGCCGCCACCCACCACCCGCCGCCACCCACCACCAGCCGCCACCCGCCGCCACCCACCACCAGCCGCCACCCGCCACCACCCACCACCAGCCGCCACCCGCCACCACCCACCACCAGCCGCCACCCGCCACCACCCCCCACCAGCCGCCACCCGCCACCACCCACCACCAGCCGCCACCCGCCACCACCCACCACCAGCCGCCACCCGCCACCACCCACCACCAGCCGCCACCCGCCACAACCCACCACCAGCCGCCACCCGCCACCGCCACCCACCACCGCCACCCGCCACCCGCCACCACCCACCACCCACCACCAGCCGCCACCACCCACCACCAGCCGCCACCCGCCACCAGCCACCGCCACCCGCCACCAGCCACCGCCACCCACCACCACCCGCCACCAGCCACCGCCACCCACCACCGCCACTCACCACCCGCCGCCACCACCCACCACCAGCCGCCACCCGCCACCCACCACCGCCACCCGCCGCCACCACCCACCACCACCACCCACCACCACCAGCCGCCGCCGCCACCACCACCCACCACCACCGCCGCCACCACCCATCACCGCCGCCGCCACCACCACCCACCACCACCGCCGCCGCCACCACCCATCACCGCCGCCGCCGCCACCACTCACCACAGCCGCCGCCGACACCACCGCCACCACCCACCACAGCCGGCACCACCACCCACCACCACCACCACCACCCACCACCGCCGCCACCACCAGCCGCCACAAGCCGCCACCGCCCGCCACCAGCCGCCATCACCACCACCACCACCACCAGCCGCCATCACCGTCACCAGCTGCCACCACCACCAGCCGCCACCACCACCAGCCGCCATCACCGCCACCAGCTGCCACCACCACCAGCCGCCATCACCGCCACCAGCTGCCACCACCACCAGCCGCCACCACCAGCCGCCACCACCGCCACCTGCCACCAGCCGCCACCACCGCCCGCTATCAGCAGTCACCGCCCGTTGCCACAGTCGCCACCGCAAGCCGCCACCGCCAGCCGCCACCAGCCCCCCCCCACCGCCGATCGTCACCACCCACCACAGCCGCCGCCGCCCGCCACCGCCCGCCACCGCCCGCCACCGCCCGCCACCACCCACCACAGCCGCCACCACCCACCACCACCCGCCGCCACCACCCACCACCACCCGCCGCCACCACCCACCACCACCAGCCGCCGCCGCCACCCACCACCCGCCGCCGCCGCCGCCACCACCCACCACCACCAGCCGCCGCCGCCACCACCACCACCCACCACCACCGCCGCCACCACCAGCCGCCGCCACCGCCACCACCACCCACCACCACCGCCGCCACCACCCACCACCGCCAGCCGCCACCACTCATCACAGACCCCGCCACCGCCCGCCAGACACAGCCGCCAGTGTCCGCCACCGCCGCCACTGTCCGCCACCGCCGCCACTGTCCGCCACCGCCGCCATTGTCCGCCACCGCCGTCACTGTCCGCCACCGCCGCCACTGTCCGCCACCGCCACCACTGTCCGCCCGCCGCCACCACTGTCCGCCCGCCGCCACCACTGTCCACCCGCCGCCACCACTGTCCGCCCGTCGCCACCACTGTCCGCCCGCCGCCTCCACTGTCCGCCCGCCGCCTCCACTGTCCGCCCGCCGCCTCCACTGTCCGCCCGCCGCCTCCACTGTCCGCCCGCCGCCTCCACTGTCCGCCCGCCGCCGCCACTGTCCGCCCGCCGCCGCCACTGTCCGCCCGCCGCCGCCACTGTCCGCCCGCCGCCTCCACTGTCCGCCCGCCGCCTCCACTGTCCGCCCGCCGCCTCCACTGTCCGCCCGCCGCCTCCACTGTCCGCCCGCCGCCTCCACTGTCCGCCCGCCGCCGCCATTGTTCGCCCGCCGCCGCCACTGCCCGCCCGCCGCCGCCACTGTCCGCCCGCCGCCACTGTCCACCACCGCCGCCACGGTCCGCCCGCCGCCACTATCCGCCACAGCCGCCACTGTCCGCCCGCCGCCACTGTCCTCCCGCCGCCACTGTCCGCCCTGTCCGCCCTGTCCGCCCGCCACCACCGCCGCCACTGTCCGCCCGCCGCCACTGTCCGCCCGCCGCCACTATCCGCCACCGCCGCCACTGTCCGCCCGACGCCACTGTCCGCCCGCCGCCACTGTCCGCCCGCCGCCACTGTCCGCCCGCCGCCACTGTCCGCCCGCCGCCACTGTCCTCCCGCCGCCACTGTCCGCCCGCCGCCGCCCTGTCCGCCCGCCGCCACTATCCGCCACCGCCGCCACTGTCCGCCCGACGCCACTGTCCGCCCGCCGCCACTGTCCGCCCGCCGCCACTGTCCGCCCGCCGCCACTGTCCGCCCGCCGCCACTGTCCGCCCGCCGCCACTGTCCGCCCGCCGCCACTGTCCGCCACCGCCGCCACTGTCCGCCCGCCGCCACTGTCTGCCACCGCCGCTACTGTCCGCCCGCCGCCACTGTCCGCCCGCCGCCGCCACTGTCCGCCCGCCGCCACTGTCCGCCCCCCGCCACTATCCGCCACCGCCGCCACTGTCCGCCACAGCCGCCACTCTCTGCCGTACAGCCTCCCCTCTCTCCGTTAGTAAATAATTATAATTGTTAGTAAATAATAAAAGAAATATAAATTATTAGATTTTTTTTACCCTTAAATTGGTTTTAATATTTAAATTGAAAATAATAATATAATATAAAATATAATAAAAATAATATAATATAAAATATAATTTAATATCAAGATATTTAACTTTAAACACAAAGATGTAGAAAGGGTTCAGATTATTGGCTCAAACCTTTCATAAGAGATTCATATTGGTATATGAATGGATTATGAATGACTCATGTTAGGAGTGTAAAGTTGCCACAACATCTCAAATTAGTGTTAGATACATATGTCTTGGTTATAAGTTTTGGAAACCTATTTAAGTCCACACACAATATCGTATCTGATACGATAAAACAAACGTTTCCAATACTTTCAAATACTTTCCAGATATGTTGTGGCAACCTAAAATTGTTTGCTGGGTAGCAACTTCATGGAACTAGAGCAGAGTTAATTTCCTTCGATCATCTGTGTTGGCCTTGTACAATGCAACCACAAGTTGACATTGAATGTGAATTAACAATGAGACAAGTAAGATTTATACTAATACATTTATACTAACTCTGTTGAGCGTTGACCATTTATACATCAAATCTGTTGATGTGAGCACTTTAGTTTAGTCTGCCGTTTAAAGAAAAAAAGAGCATATCAATGGTATATCACAGAAAACGAATTTATCATAAACTCATGTATTTGTCTTATCATATTGAACTGCATTCATATTTTTAATATATAACAATATGAATATACAAATTTCTGTAAATCCCCTACCTTGTTGGAATCTGTGGAAATGAATGAGCAAATGTGCTGGCTGAAGGCGCTGAAGGAAACCACATTGGTTTCATTTTGGATACAAATGTCCATGGAAATTCAAAATGAAAACTAATTATATAGTTGAACCTGCAGAGACGAGTTTAAGAATCTGTGTTGAGAGTGATGGACACAGCCTTCACAATTATACTTCAGAGAATGTAAACATCTAAGAGTCATTAGAAATATGTGTAGAATAATAAACCCTACATTGTTTGAGTTAGGGAAAACACCATTTGTGATATATAGATACTATAGCTGTTCCTAAAGATTCACCCTTTTTTGCACCAGCAAGATAACATATAAGATTTTAAGAGTTGACGAATGTTAATATTCTTGTTTGATAAACTGTGAACTTGAGACATAGTTAATAAGAACATATTAACACAACAAAATGTTTTCAGAATCTTTAACACCACTTTCCAGCAACTTATATAATTTATATAAATTATTTTAGAGAATAATACATAAATTATATATTTAAACATGATATAGTGTTTAGTGGAATGTATAAGGAGTCAAATTGTGTTAAAAAGAGCAATTTTTAGAAAATTTGGAAAAATACTTTTTTCTGTTCAAATTATAACTAAATGGATTTTAAAGGTTTCACTCAGCCAATATATATCAGTCACAATTTATTAATGAATTTTACAAAAAAACACCATAAATTTTATATTTAAACATGTAAAAACTATTTGTTATACATTTGGAAGAAAATAATTGTAGAAAAACAATTTATAATTAAACCTTTGTGTTTGGATTTTTTGAGTAAAAGTTTCTCAAAGGCTTTCCTGCACCATTCTCAATGCAAATCATTCCCACACCTATGGGAAGAGATAGGCGAACGTTGTGTAGATGATTTGTGTTTGCTGGGTATTCGCTGTTTGAAATTGCGACTTTATTATACCAACATATGCCAAGTACTGAAAGCGGCGTTTGGTCACATTTGTCCCAAACCTCTCTGCAGTTTTCAAAATATCCCAAACATCCCAATTTCGAAACCTGAGCTATAATTTGGAGCCAAATTCTGGCTCTCTGCACGTATTCGCAGTTTGAAATTACGACTTTTTTATACCCAACATATGCGAAGTACTGAAAGCGGTGTTTGGTCACATTTGTCCCAAATCTAACTGCAGTTTAAAATATCCCAAACATCCCAATATCGAGGCCTGAGCCATATTTTGGAGCTAAATTCTGGCTCTCTGCACGTATTCTCAGTTTGATATTACGACTTTTTATACCCAACATATGCCAAGTCCTGAAAGCGGCAGTGAGTCACATTTTGCACAAACTCCCCTGCAGTTTTCAAAATATCCCAATTTCGATGCCTGAGCCATATTATGGAGCCAAATTCTGGCTCTCTGCACGTATTCGCAGTTTGAAATTGCGACTTTTTTATACCAACATATGCCAAGTACTGAAAGCGGCGTTTGGTCACATTTGTCCCAAACCTCTCTGCAGTTTTCAAAATATCCCAAACATCCCAATTTCGAAACCTGAGCTATAATTTGGAGCCAAATTCTGGCTCTCTGCACGTATTCGCAGCTTAAAATTGCTACTTTTTTATACCCAATATATGCCAAGTGCTGAAAGCGGCGTTTGGTCACATTTGTCCCAAATCTAACTGCAGTTTTCAAAATATCCCAAACATCTCAATATCGAGGCCTGAGCCATATTTTGGAGCCAAATTCTGGCTCTCTGCAAATATTCGCAGTTTGATATTACGACTTTTTATACCCAACATATGCCAAGTCCTGAAAGCGGCAGTGAGTCACATTTTGCACAAACTCACCTGTAGTTTTCAAAATATCCCAAATATCACAATTTCGTGGCCCTGAGCCATATTTTGGAGCCAAATTCTGGCGCTCTGCACGTATTCGCAGTTTGAAATTGCGACTTTTTTATACCCAACATATGCCAAGTGCTGGAAGCGGCGTTTGGTCACATTTGTCCCAATCCCCTGTGCAGTTTTCAAAATATCCCAAACATCGCAATATCGAGGCCTGAGCCATATTTTGGAGCCAAATTCTAGCACTCTGCACGTATTCGCAGTTTGAAATAGCGACTTTTTATACCCAACATATGCCAAGTCCTGAAAACGGCAGTGAGTCACATTTTGCTCAAACTCCCTGCATTTTTCTAAATATCACAAACATCCCAATTTCGAGGCCTGAGCCATATTTTGGAGGCAAATTCAGGCTCTCTGCTCGTATTGGCAGTTGGAAATTACGAATTTTTATACCCCACATATGCCAAGTACTGAAAGCGGCGTTTGGTCACATTTGTCCCAAACCTCCCTCAAGTTTTCAAAATATCCCAAACATCCCTATTTCGAGGTCTGAGCCATATTTTGGAGCAAAATTCTGGTCTATGCACGTATTCGCAGTTTGATATTACGACTTTTTATACCCAACATATGCCAAGTCCTGAAAGCGGCAGTGAGTCACATTTTGCACAAACTCCCTTGCAGTTTTCGAAATATTTCAAATATCTCAATTTCGAGGCCTGAGCTATATTTTGGAGCCAAATTCTGGCTCTCTGCACGTATTCGCAGTTTGAAATTACGACTTTTTATACCCAACATATGCCAAGTACTGAAAGCGGCGTTTGGTCACATTTGTCCCAAACCTCCCTCCAGTTTTCAAAAAACCCCAAACATCCTAATTTCGAGGCTTGAGCAATATTTTGACCCAATTTCTGGCTCTATGCACGTATTCACAGTTTGATATTACGACTTTTTATACCCAACATATGCCAAGTCCTGAAAGCGGCAGTGAGTCACATTTTGCACAAACTCCCAAGCAGTTTTCGAAATATCCCAAATATCCCAATTTCGGGTCCTGAGCTATATTTTGGAGCCAAATTCTGGATCTCTGCACGTATTCGCAGTTTGAAATTGCGACTTTCTTATACCCAAAATATGCCAAGTACTGAAAGCGGCGTTTGGTCACATTTGTCCCAAACCTCCCTCCTGTTTTCAAAATAACCCAAACATCCCAATTTCGAGGCCAGAGCCATATTTTGGAGCCAAATTCTGTCTCTATGCACGTATTCGCAGTTTGATATTACGACTTTTTATACCCCACATATGCCAAGTACTGGACGCGGCAGTGAGTCACATTTTGAACAATCTCCCCTACAGTTTTCAAAATATCCCAAACATCCCAATTTCGAGGCCTGAGCCATATTTTGGAGCCAAATTCAGGCTCTCTGAACGTATTCGCAGTTTGAAATAACGACTTTTTATACCCAACATATGCCTAGTACTAAAAGCAGCGTTTGGTCACATTTGTCCCAAACCTTCCTCCAGTTTTCAAAATATCCCAAACATCCTAATTTCGAGGCCTGAGCCATATTTTGGAGCCAAATTCAGGCTCTCTGCACGTATTCGCAGTATGAAATTATGACTTTTTATACCCAACATATGCGAAGTACTGAAAGCGGCGTATAGTCACATTTGTCCCAAACCTCCCTGCAGTTTTCAAAATATCCCAAATATCCCAATTTCGAGACCTGAGCTATATTTTGGAGCCAAATACAGGCTCTCTACACGTATTCGCAGTTTGAAATTAGGACTGTTTATACCCATCATATGCCAAGTAATGAAAGCGGTGTTTGGTCATATGTGTCTTAAAGTCCCCTGCAGTTTTCAAAATATCCCAAACATCCCAATTTCGAGGCCTGAGCCATATTTTGGAGCCAAATTCTGGCTCTCTGCACATATTCGCAGTTTGATATTACGACTTTTTATACCCAACATATGCCAAGTCCTGAAAGCGGCAGTGAGTCACATTTTGCACAAACTCACCTGTAGTTTTCAAAATATCCCAAATATCACAATTTCGTGGCCCTGAGCCATATTTTGGAGCCAAATTCTGGCGCTCTGCACGTATTCGCAGTTTGAAATTGCGACTTTTTTATACCCAACATATGCCAAGTGCTGGAAGCGGCGTTTGGTCACATTTGTCCCAATCCCCTCTGGAGTTTTCAAAATATCCCAAACATCGCAATTTCGAGGCCTGAGCCATATTTTGGAGCCAAATTCTAGCACTCTGCACGTATTCGCAGTTTGAAATTGCGACTTTTTATACCCAACATATGCCAAGTCCTGAAAACGGCAGTGAGTCACATTTTGCACAAACTCCCTGCATTTTTCTAAATATCCCAAACATCCCAATTTCGAGGCCTGAGCCATATTCTGGAGGCAAATTCAGGCTCTCTGCTCGTATTCGCTGTTTGAAATTGCGACTTTATTATACCAACATATGCCAAGTACTGAAAGCGGCGTTTGGTCACATTTGTCCCAAACCTCTCTGCAGTTTTCAAAATATCCCAAACATCCCAATTTCGAAACCTGAGCTATAATTTGGAGCCAAATTCTGGCTCTCTGCACGTATTCGCAGTTTGAAATTACGACTTTTTTATACCCAACATATGCGAAGTACTGAAAGCGGTGTTTGGTCACATTTGTCCCAAATCTAACTGCAGTTTAAAATATCCCAAACATCCCAATATCGAGGCCTGAGCCATATTTTGGAGCTAAATTCTGGCTCTCTGCACGTATTCTCAGTTTGATATTACGACTTTTTATACCCAACATATGCCAAGTCCTGAAAGCGGCAGTGAGTCACATTTTGCACAAACTCCCCTGCAGTTTTCAAAATATCCCAATTTCGATGCCTGAGCCATATTATGGAGCCAAATTCTGGCTCTCTGCACGTATTCGCAGTTTGAAATTGCGACATTTTTATACCAACATATGCCAAGTACTGAAAGCGGCGTTTGGTCACATTTGTCCCAAACCTCTCTGCAGTTTTCAAAATATCCCAAACATCCCAATTTCGAAACCTGAGCTATAATTTGGAGCCAAATTCTGGCTCTCTGCACGTATTCGCAGCTTAAAATTGCTATTTTTTTATACCCAATATATGCCAAGTGCTGAAAGCGGCGTTTGGTCACATTTGTCCCAAATCTAACTGCAGTTTTCAAAATATCCCAAACATCTCAATATCGAGGCCTGAGCCATATTTTGGAGCCAAATTCTGGCTCTCTGCACATATTCGCAGTTTGATATTACGACTTTTTATACCCAACATATGCCAAGTCCTGAAAGCGGCAGTGAGTCACATTTTGCACAAACTCACCTGTAGTTTTCAAAATATCCCAAATATCACAATTTCGTGGCCCTGAGCCATATTTTGGAGCCAAATTCTGGCGCTCTGCACGTATTCGCAGTTTGAAATTGCGACTTTTTTATACCCAACATATGCCAAGTGCTGGAAGCGGCGTTTGGTCACATTTGTCCCAATCCCCTCTGGAGTTTTCAAAATATCCCAAACATCGCAATTTCGAGGCCTGAGCCATATTTTGGAGCCAAATTCTAGCACTCTGCACGTATTCGCAGTTTGAAATTGCGACTTTTTATACCCAACATATGCCAAGTCCTGAAAACGGCAGTGAGTCACATTTTGCACAAACTCCCTGCATTTTTCTAAATATCCCAAACATCCCAATTTCGAGGCCTGAGCCATATTCTGGAGGCAAATTCAGGCTCTCTGCTCGTATTCGCTGTTTGAAATTGCGACTTTATTATACCAACATATGCCAAGTACTGAAAGCGGCGTTTGGTCACATTTGTCCCAAACCTCTCTGCAGTTTTCAAAATATCCCAAACATCCCAATTTCGAAACCTGAGCTATAATTTGGAGCCAAATTCTGGCTCTCTGCACGTATTCGCAGTTTGAAATTACGACTTTTTTATACCCAACATATGCGAAGTACTGAAAGCGGTGTTTGGTCACATTTGTCCCAAATCTAACTGCAGTTTAAAATATCCCAAACATCCCAATATCGAGGCCTGAGCCATATTTTGGAGCTAAATTCTGGCTCTCTGCACGTATTCTCAGTTTGATATTACGACTTTTTATACCCAACATATGCCAAGTCCTGAAAGCGGCAGTGAGTCACATTTTGCACAAACTCCCCTGCAGTTTTCAAAATATCCCAATTTCGATGCTTGAGCCATATTATGGAGCCAAATTCTGGCTCTCTGCACGTATTCGCAGTTTGAAATTGCGACATTTTTATACCAACATATGCCAAGTACTGAAAGCGGCGTTTGGTCACATTTGTCCCAAACCTCTCTGCAGTTTTCAAAATATCCCAAACATCCCAATTTCGAAACCTGAGCTATAATTTGGAGCCAAATTCTGGCTCTCTGCACGTATTCGCAGCTTAAAATTGCTACTTTTTTATACCCAATATATGCCAAGTGCTGAAAGCGGCGTTTGGTCACATTTGTCCCAAATCTAACTGCAGTTTTCAAAATATCCCAAACATCTCAATATCGAGGCCTGAGCCATATTTTGGAGCCAAATTCTGGCTCTCTGCACATATTCGCAGTTTGATATTACGACTTTTTATACCCAACATATGCCAAGTCCTGAAAGCGGCAGTGAGTCACATTTTGCACAAACTCACCTGTAGTTTTCAAAATATCCCAAATATCACAATTTCGTGGCCCTGAGCCATATTTTGGAGCCAAATTCTGGCGCTCTGCACGTATTCGCAGTTTGAAATTGCGACTTTTTTATACCCAACATATGCCAAGTGCTGGAAGCGGCGTTTGGTCACATTTGTCCCAATCCCCTCTGGAGTTTTCAAAATATCCCAAACATCGCAATTTCGAGGCCTGAGCCATATTTTGGAGCAAAATTCTAGCACTCTGCACGTATTCGCAGTTTGAAATTGCGACTTTTTATACCCAACATATGCCAAGTCCTGAAAACGGCAGTGAGTCACATTTTGCACAAACTCCCTGCATTTTTCTAAATATCCCAAACATCCCAATTTCGAGGCCTGAGCCATATTCTGGAGGCAAATTCAGGCTCTCTGCTCGTATTCGCTGTTTGAAATTGCGACTTTATTATACCAACATATGCCAAGTACTGAAAGCGGCGTTTGGTCACATTTGTCCCAAACCTCTCTGCAGTTTTCAAAATATCCCAAACATCCCAATTTCGAAACCTGAGCTATAATTTGGAGCCAAATTCTGGCTCTCTGCACGTATTCGCAGTTTGAAATTACGACTTTTTTATACCCAACATATGCGAAGTACTGAAAGCGGTGTTTGGTCACATTTGTCCCAAATCTAACTGCAGTTTAAAATATCCCAAACATCCCAATATCGAGGCCTGAGCCATATTTTGGAGCTAAATTCTGGCTCTCTGCACGTATTCTCAGTTTGATATTACGACTTTTTATACCCAACATATGCCAAGTCCTGAAAGCGGCAGTGAGTCACATTTTGCACAAACTCCCCTGCAGTTTTCAAAATATCCCAATTTCGATGCCTGAGCCATATTATGGAGCCAAATTCTGGCTCTCTGCACGTATTCGCAGTTTGAAATTGCGACATTTTTATACCAACATATGCCAAGTACTGAAAGCGGCGTTTGGTCACATTTGTCCCAAACCTCTCTGCAGTTTTCAAAATATCCCAAACATCCCAATTTCGAAACCTGAGCTATAATTTGGAGCCAAATTCTGGCTCTCTGCACGTATTCGCAGCTTAAAATTGCTACTTTTTTATACCCAATATATGCCAAGTGCTGAAAGCGGCGTTTGGTCACATTTGTCCCAAATCTAACTGCAGTTTTCAAAATATCCCAAACATCTCAATATCGAGGCCTGAGCCATATTTTGGAGCCAAATTCTGGCTCTCTGCACATATTCGCAGTTTGATATTACGACTTTTTATACCCAACATATGCCAAGTCCTGAAAGCGGCAGTGAGTCACATTTTGCACAAACTCACCTGTAGTTTTCAAAATATCCCAAATATCACAATTTCGTGGCCCTGAGCCATATTTTGGAGCCAAATTCTGGCGCTCTGCACGTATTCGCAGTTTGAAATTGCGACTTTTTTATACCCAACATATGCCAAGTGCTGGAAGCGGCGTTTGGTCACATTTGTCCCAATCCCCTCTGGAGTTTTCAAAATATCCCAAACATCGCAATTTCGAGGCCTGAGCCATATTTTGGAGCAAAATTCTAGCACTCTGCACGTATTCGCAGTTTGAAATTGCGACTTTTTATACCCAACATATGCCAAGTCCTGAAAACGGCAGTGAGTCACATTTTGCACAAACTCCCTGCATTTTTCTAAATATCCCAAACATCCCAATTTCGAGGCCTGAGCTATATTCTGGAGGCAAATTCAGGCTCTCTGCTCGTATTCGCTGTTTGAAATTGCGACTTTATTATACCAACATATGCCAAGTACTGAAAGCGGCGTTTGGTCACATTTGTCCCAAACCTCTCTGCAGTTTTCAAAATATCCCAAACATCCCAATTTCGAAACCTGAGCTATAATTTGGAGCCAAATTCTGGCTCTCTGCACGTATTCGCAGTTTGAAATTACGACTTTTTTATACCCAACATATGCGAAGTACTGAAAGCGGTGTTTGGTCACATTTGTCCCAAATCTAACTGCAGTTTAAAATATCCCAAACATCCCAATATCGAGGCCTGAGCCATATTTTGGAGCTAAATTCTGGCTCTCTGCACGTATTCTCAGTTTGATATTACGACTTTTTATACCCAACATATGCCAAGTCCTGAAAGCGGCAGTGAGTCACATTTTGCACAAACTCCCCTGCAGTTTTCAAAATATCCCAATTTCGATGCCTGAGCCATATTATGGAGCCAAATTCTGGCTCTCTGCACGTATTCGCAGTTTGAAATTGCGACATTTTTATACCAACATATGCCAAGTACTGAAAGCGGCGTTTGGTCACATTTGTCCCAAACCTCTCTGCAGTTTTCAAAATATCCCAAACATCCCAATTTCGAAACCTGAGCTATAATTTGGAGCCAAATTCTGGCTCTCTGCACGTATTCGCAGCTTAAAATTGCTACTTTTTTATACCCAATATATGCCAAGTGCTGAAAGCGGCGTTTGGTCACATTTGTCCCAAATCTAACTGCAGTTTTCAAAATATCCCAAACATCTCAATATCGAGGCCTGAGCCATATTTTGGAGCCAAATTCTGGCTCTCTGCACATATTCGCAGTTTGATATTACGACTTTTTATACCCAACATATGCCAAGTCCTGAAAGCGGCAGTGAGTCACATTTTGCACAAACTCACCTGTAGTTTTCAAAATATCCCAAATATCACAATTTCGTGGCCCTGAGCCATATTTTGGAGCCAAATTCTGGCGCTCTGCACGTATTCGCAGTTTGAAATTGCGACTTTTTTATACCCAACATATGCCAAGTGCTGGAAGCGGCGTTTGGTCACATTTGTCCCAATCCCCTCTGGAGTTTTCAAAATATCCCAAACATCGCAATTTCGAGGCCTGAGCCATATTTTGGAGCCAAATTCTAGCACTCTGCACGTATTCGTAGTTTGAAATTGCGACTTTTTATACCCAACATATGCCAAGTCCTGAAAACGGCAGTGAGTCACATTTTGCACAAACTCCCTGCATTTTTCTAAATATCCCAAACATCCCAATTTCGAGGCCTGAGCCATATTTTGGAGGCAAATTCAGGCTCTCTGCTCGTATTCCCAGTTGGAAATTACGAATTTTTATACCCAACATATGCCAAGTACTGAAAGCGGCGTTTGGTCACATTTGTCCCAAACCTCCCTCAAGTTTTCAAAATATCCCAAACATCCCTATTTCGAGGTCTGAGCCATATTTTGGAGCAAAATTCTGGTCTATGCACGTATTCGCAGTTTGATATTACGACTTTTTATACCCAACATATGCCAAGTCCTGAAAGCGGCAGTGAGTCACATTTTGCACAAACTCCCCTGCAGTTTTCGAAATATTCCAAATATCTCAATTTCGAGGCCTGAGTTATATTTTGGAGCCAAATTCTGGCTCTCTGCACGTATTCGCAGTTTGAAATTACGACTTTTTATACCCAACATATGCCAAGTACTGAAAGCGGCGTTTGGTCACATTTGTCCCAAACCTCCCTCCAGTTTTCAAAAAACCCCAAACATCCTAATTTCGAGGCTTGAGCAATATTTTGACCCAATTTCTGGCTCTATGCACGTATTCACATTTTGATATTACGACTTTTTATACCCAACATATGCCAAGTCCTGAAAGCGGCAGTGAGTCACATTTTGCACAAACTCCCAAGCAGTTTTCGAAATATCCCAAATATCCCAATTTCGGGTCCTGAGCCATATTTTGGAGCCAAATTCTGGATCTCTGCACGTATTCGCAGTTTGAAATTGCGACTTTTTTATACCCAAAATATGCCAAGTACTGAAAGCGGCGTTTGGTCACATTTGTCCCAAACCTCCCTCCTGTTTTCAAAATAACCCAAACATCCCAATTTCGAGGCCTGAGCCATATTTTGGAGCCAAATTCTGTCTCTATGCACGTATTCGCAGTTTGATATTACGACTTTTTATACCCCACATTTGCCAAGTACTGGACGCGGCAGTGAGTCACATTTTGAACAATCTCCCCTACAGTTTTCAAAATATCCCAAACATCCCAATTTCGAGGCCTGAGCCATATTTTGGAGCCAAATTTTGGCTCTCTGCACGTATTCGCAGTTTGAAATTAGGATTTTTTATACTCAACATATGCGAAGTACTGAAAGCTGCGTTTAGTCACATTTCTCCCAATCCCCCCTGCAGTTTTCAAAATATCCCAAACATCCCAATTTCGAGGCCTGAGCCATATTTTGGAGCCAAATTCTAGCTCTCTGCACGTATTCGCTTTTTGAAATAACCACTTTTTATACCCAACATATGCCAAGTACTGAAAGCGGCGTTTGGTCACATTTGTCCCAAATCTAACTGCAGTTTTCAAAATATCCCAAACATCCCAATATCGAGGCTTGAGCCATATTTTGGAGCCAAATTCTGGCTCTCTGCACGTATTCGCAGTTTGATATTACGACTTTTTATACCCAACAAATGCCAAGTCCTGAAAGCGGCAGTGAGTCACATTTTGCACAAACTCCCCTGCAGTTTTCGAAATATTCCAAATATCCAAATTTCGAGGCCTGAGCTATATTTTGGAGCCAAATTCTGGCTCTCTGCACGTATTCGCAGTTTGAAATTACGACTTTTTATACCCAACATATGCCAAGTACTGAAAGCGGCGTTTGGTCACATTTGTCCCAAACCTCCCTCCAGTCTTCAAAAAACCCCAAACATTATAATTTCGAGGCTTGAGCAATATTTTGACCCAATTTCTGGCTCTATGCACGTATTCGCAGTTTGATATTACGACTTTTTATACCAAACATATGCCAAGTCCTGAAAGCGGCAGTGAGTCACATTTTGCACAAACTCCCAAGCAGTTTTCGACATATCCCAAATATCCCAATTTCGGGTCCTGAGCCATATTTTGGAGCCAAATTCTGGCTCTCTGCACGTATTCGCAGTTTGAAATTGCGACTTTTTTATACCCAAAATATGCCAAGTACTGAAAGTGGCGTTTGGTCACATTTGTCCCAAACCTCCCTGCAGTTTTCAAAATATCCCAAATATCCCAATTTCGAGGCCTGAGTCATATTTTGGAGCCAAATTCTGGCTCTCTGCACGTATTCACAGTTTGATATTACGACTTTTTATACCAATCATATACCAAGTACTGAAAGTGGCAGTGAGTCACATTTTGCACAAACTTCCCTGCAGTTTTCAAAATATCCCAAACATCCCAATTTCGAGGCCTGAGCCATATTTTGGAGGCAAATTCTGGCTCTTTGCAAGTATTTGCAGTTTGAAATTACGACTTTTTTATACCCAACATATGTGAAGTACTGAAAGCGGCGTTTGGTCACATTTGTCCCAAACTTTCCTGCAGTTTTCAAAATATCCCAAACATCCCAATATGGAGGCCTGAGCCATATTTTGGAGCCAAATTCTGGCTCTCTGCACGTATTCGCAGTTTGATATTACGAATTTTATACTCAACATATGCCAAGTACTGAAACAGGCAGTGACTCACATTTTGCACAAACTCCCCTCCAGTTTTCAAAATATCTCAAATATCCCAATTTCGAGGCCTGAGCCATATTTTGGAGCCAAATTCTGGCTCTCTGCACGTATTCGCAGTTTGAAATTGCGACTTTTTTATACCCAATATATGCCAAGTGCTGAAAGCGGCGTTTGGTCACATTTGTCCCAAACCTCCCTCCAGTTTTCAAAATATCCCAAACATCCCAATTTCGAGGCCTGAGCCATATTTTGGAGCCAAATTCTGTCTCTATGCACGTATTCGCAGTATGATATTACGACTTTTTATACCCCACAAATGCCAAGTACTGGATGCGGCAGTGAGTCACATTTTGCACAAACTCCCCTGCAGTTTTCAAAATATCCCAAACATCCCAATTTCAAGGCCTGAGCAATATTTTGGAGCCAAATTCAGGCTCTCTGCACGTATTCGCAGTTTGAAATTACGACTTTTTTATACCCAACATATGCGAAGTACTGAAAGCGGCGTTTGGTCACATTTGTCCCGAATCTAACTGCAGTTTTCAAAATATCCCAAACATCCCAATATCGAGGCCTGAGCCATATTTTGGAGCCAAATTCTGGCTATCTGCACGTATTCGCAGTTTGATATTACGACTTTTTATACCCAACATATGCCAAGTCCTGAAAGCGGCAGTGAGTCACATTTTGCACACACTTCCCTGCAGTTTTCAAAGAATCCCAAATATCCCAATTTCGAGGCCTGAGCCATATTTTGGAGCCAAATTCTTGCTCTCTGCACGTATTCGCAGTTTGATATTACGACTTTTTATACCCAACATATGCCAAGTTCTGGACGCAGCAGTGAGTCACATTTTGCACAAACTCCCCTGCAGTTTTCAAAATATCCCAAACATCCCAATTTCGAGGCCTGAGCCATATTTTGGAGCTAAATTCTGGATCTTTAAACTTATTTGCAGTTTGAAATTACGACTTTTTTATACCCAACATATGGCAAGTACTGAAAGCGGCGTTTGGTCAAATTTGTCCCAAACATAACTCCAGTTTTCAAAATATCCCAACCATCTCAATTTCGAGGCCTGAGCCATATTTTGGAGCCAAATTCTAGCTCTCTGCACGTATTCACAGTATGAAATTACGACTTTTTATACCCAACATATGCGAGTACTGAAAGCGGCGTTTGGTCACATTTGTCCTAAACCTCCCTGCAGTTTTCAAAATATCCCAAATATTTCAATTTCGAGGCCTGAGCCATAATTTGGAGCCAAATTCAGGCTCTCTACACGTATTCGTAGTTTGAAATTACTACCTTTTATTCCCAACATATGCCAAGTCCTGAAAGCGGCAGTGAGTCACATTTTGCACAAACTCCCCTGCAGTTTTCAAAATATCCCAAATATCCCAATTTCGAGGCCTTCGCCATATTATGGAGCCAAATTTTGGATCTTTGCACGTATTCGCAGTTTGAAATTGCGACTTTTTTATACCAACATATGCCAAGTACTGAAAGCGGCGTTTGTTCACATTTGTACAAAACCTCCCTGCAGTTTTCAAAATATCCCAAACATCCCAATTTCGAGGCCTGAGCCATATTTTAGAGCCAAATTCTGGCTCTCTGCACGTATTCGCAGGTTGAAATTACGACTTTTTATACCCAATATATGCTAAGTACTGTAAGCGGCGTTTGGTCACATTTGTCTCAAACCTCCCTGCAGTTTTCAAAATAACCTAAATATCCCAATTTCGAGGCCTGAACCATATTATGGAGCCAAATTCTGGCTCTCTGCACGTATTCGCTGTTTGAAATTGCGACTTTATTATACCAACATATGCCAAGTACTGAAAGCGGCGTTTGGTCACATTTGTCCCAAACCTCTCTGCAGTTTTCAAAATATCTCAAACATCCCAATTTCGAAACCTGAGCTATAATTTGGAGCCAAATTCTTGCTCTCTGCACGTATTCGCAGCTTGAAATTGCTACTTTTTTATACCCAATATATGCCAAGTGCTGAAAGCGGCATTTGGTCACATTTGTCCCAAAACTCCCTCCAGTTTTCAAAATATCCAAAACATCCCAATTTCGAGGCCTGAGCCATATTTTGGAGCCAAATTCTGTCTCTATGCAAGTATTCGCAGTTTGAAATTAGGATTTTTTATACTCAACATATGCGAAGTACTGAAAGCGGCGTTTGGTCACATTTGTCCCAAATCTAACTGCAGTTTTCAAAATATCCCAAACATCCCAATATCGAGGCCTGAGCCATATTTTGGAGCCAAATTCTGGCTCTCTGCACGTATTCGCAGTTTGATATTACGACTTTTTATACCCAACATATGCCAAGTCCTGAAAGCGGCAGTGAGTCACATTTTGCACAAACTCCCCTGCAGTTTTCGAAATATTCCAAATATCCCAATTTCGAGGCCTGAGCTATATTTTGGAGCCAAATTCTGGCTCTCTGCACGTATTCGCAGTTTGAAATTACGACTTTTTATACCCAACATATGCCAAGTACTGAAAGCGGCGTTTGGTCACATTTGTCCCAAACCTCCCTCCAGTCTTCAAAAAACCCCAAACATTATAATTTCGAGGCTTGAGCAATATTTTGACCCAATTTCTGGCTCTATGCACGTATTCGCAGTTTGATATTACGACTTTTTATACCAAACATATGCCAAGTCCTGAAAGCGGCAGTGAGTCACATTTTGCACAAACTCCCAAGCAGTTTTCGAAATATCCCAAATATCCCAATTTCGGGTCCTGAGCCATATTTTGGAGCCAAATTCTGGCTCTCTGCACGTATTCGCAGTTTGAAATTGCGACTTTTTTATACCCAAAATATGCCAAGTACTGAAAGTGGCGTTTGGTCACATTTGTCCCAAACCTCCCTGCAGTTTTCAAAATATCCCAAATATCCCAATTTCGAGGCCTGAGTCATATTTTGGAGCCAAATTCTGGCTCTCTGCACGTATTCGCAGTTTGATATTACGACTTTTTATACCAATCATATGCCAAGTACTGAAAGTAGCAGTGAGTCACATTTTGCACAAACTTCCCTGCAGTTTTAAAAATATCCGAAACATCCCAATTTCGAGGCCTGAGCCATATTTTGGAGGCAAATTCTGGCTCTTTGCAAGTATTTGCAGTTTGAAATTACGACTTTTTTATACCCAACATATGCGAAGTACTGAAAGCGGCGTTTGGTCACATTTGTCCCAAACTTTCCTGCAGTTTTCAAAATATCCCAAACATCCCAATATGGAGGCCTGAGCCATATTTTGGAGCCAAATTCTGGCTCTCTGCACGTATTCGCAGTTTGATATTACGAATTTTATACTCAACATATGCCAAGTACTGAAACAGGCAGTGAGTCACATTTTGCACAAACTCCCCTCCAGTTTTCAAAATATCCCAAATATCCCAATTTCGAGGCCTGAGCCATATTTTGGAGCCAAATTCTGGCTCTCTGCACGTATTCGCAGTTTGAAATTGCGACTTTTTTATACCCAATATATGCCAAGTGCTGAAAGCGGCGTTTGGTCACATTTGTCCCAAACCTCCCTCCAGTTTTCAAAATATCCCAAACATCCCAATTTCGAGGCCTGAGCCATATTTTGGAGCCAAATTCTGTCTCTATGCACGTATTCGCAGTATGATATTACGACTTTTTATACCCCACAAATGCCAAGTACTGGATGCGGCAGTGAGTCACATTTTGCACAAACTCCCCTGCAGTTTTCAAAATATCCCAAACATCCCAATTTCAAGGCCTGAGCAATATTTTGGAGCCAAATTCAGGCTCTCTGCACATATTCGCAGTTTGAAATTACGACTTTTTATACCCAACATATGCCAAGTCCTGAAAGCGGCAGTGAATCACATTTTGCACACACTTCCCTGCAGTTTTCAAAGAATCCCAAATATCCCAATTTCAAGGCCTGAGCCATATTTTGGAGCCAAATTCTTGCTCTCTGCACGTATTCGCAGTTTGATATTACGACTTTTTATACCCAACATATGCCAAGTTCTGGACGCAGCAGTGAGTCACATTTTGCACAAACTCCCCTGCAGTTTTCAAAATATCCCAAACATCCCAATTTCGAGGCCTGAGCCATATTTTGGAGCCAAATTCTGGCTTTTTGCACTTATTTGCAGTTTGAAATTACGACTTTTTTATACCCAACATATGGCAAGTACTGAAAGCGGAGTTTGGTCAAATTTGTCCCAAACATAACTCCAGTTTTCAAAATATCCCAACCATCTCAATTTCGAGGCCTGAGCCATATTTTGGAGCCAAATTCTAGCTCTCTGCACGTATTCACAGTATGAAATTACGACTTTTTATACCCAAGATATGCGAGTACTGAAAGCGGCGTTTGGTCACATTTGTCCTAAACCTCCCTGCAGTTTTCAAAATATCCCAAATATTTCAATTTCGAGGCCTGAGCCATAATTTGGAGCCAAATTCAGGCTCTCTACACGTATTCGCAGTTTGAAATTACGACTTTTTATACCCATCATATGCCAAGTAATGAAAGCGGTGTTTGGTCATATGTGTCCTAAAGTCCATGCAGTTTTCAAAATATCCCAAACATCCCAATTTCGAGGCCTGAGCCATATTTTGGAGCCAAATTCTGGCTCTCTGCACGTATTCGCAGGTTGAAATTACGACTTTTTATACCCAACATATGCTAAGTACTGTAAGCGGCGTTTGGTCACATTTGTCTCAAACCTCCCTGCAGTTTTCAAAATAACCCAAATATCCCAATTTCGAGGCCTGAACCATATTATGGTGCCAAATTCTGGCTCTCTGCACGTATTCGCTGTTTGAAATTGCGACTTTATTATACCAACATATGCCAAGTACTGAAAGCGGCGTTTGGTCACATTTGTCCCAAACCTCTCTGCAGTTTTCAAAATATCTCAAACATCCCAATTTCGAAACCTGAGCTATAATTTGGAGCCAAATTCTGGCTCTCTGCACATATTCGCAGCTTGAAATTGCTACTTTTTTATACCCAATATATGCCAAGTGCTGAAAGCGGCATTTGGTCACATTTGTCCCAAACCTCCCTCCAGCTTTCAAAATATCCAAAACATCCCAATTTCGAGGCCTGAGTCATATTTTGGAGCCAAATTCTGTCTCTATGCACGTATTCGCAGTTTGATATTACGAATTTTTATACCCAACATATGCGAGTAATGAAAGCGGCGTTTGGTCACATTTGTCCCAAACCTCCCTCCAGTTTTCAAAATATCCCAAACATCCCAATTTCGAGGCCTGAGCCATATTTTGGAGCCAAATTCTGTCTCTATGCACTTATTCGCAGTATGATATTACGACTTTTTATACCCCACATATGCCAAGTACTGGATGCGGCAGTGAGTCACATTTTCCACAAACTCCCCTGCAGTTTTCAAAATATCCCAAACATCCCAATTTCGAGGCCTGAGCAATATTTTGGAGCCAAATTCTAGCTCTCTGCACGTATTCACAGTATGAAATTGCGACTTTTTATACCCAACATATGCGAGTACTGAAAGCGGCGTTTGGTCACATTTGTCCTAAACCTCCCTGCAGTTTTCAAAATATCCCAAATATTTCAATTTCGAGGCCTGAGCCATAATTTGGAGCCAAATTCAGGCTCTCTACACGTATTCGCAGTTTGAAATTACGACTTTTTATACCCATCATATGCCAAGTAATGAAAGCGGTGTTTGGTCATATGTGTCCTAAAGTCCATGCAGTTTTCAAAATATCCCAAACATCCCAATTTCGAGGCCTGAGCCATATTTTGGAGCCAAATTCTGGCTCTCTGCACGTATTCGCAGTTTGAAATTACTACCTTTTATACCCAACATATGCCAAGTCCTGAAAGCGGCAGTGAGTCACATTTTGCACAAACTCCCCTGCAGTTTTCAAAATATCCCAAATATCCCAATTTCGAGGCCTTCGCCATATTATGGAGCCAAATTTTGGATCTTTGCACGTATTCGCAGTTTGAAATTGCGACTTTTTTATACCAACATATGCCAAGCACTGAAAGCGGCGTTTGGTCACATTTGTACAAAACCTCCCTGCAGTTTTCAAAATATCCCAAACATCCCAATTTCGAGGCCTGAGCCATATTTTAGAGCCAAATTCTGGCTCTCTGCACGTATTCGCAGGTTGAAATTACAACTTTTTATACCCAATAAATGCTAAGTACTGTAAGCGGCGTTTGGTCACATTTGTCTCAAACCTCCCTGCAGTTTTCAAAATAACCTAAATATCCCAATTTCGAGGCCTGAACCATATTATGGAGCCAAATTCTGGCTCTCTGCACGTATTCGCTGTTTGAAATTGCGACTTTATTATACCAACATATGCCAAGTACTGAAAGCGGCGTTTGGTCACATTTGTCCCAAACCTCTCTGCAGTTTTCAAAATATCTCAAACATCCCAATTTCGAAACCTGAGCTATAATTTGGAGCCAAATTCTTGCTCTCTGCACGTATTCGCAGCTTGAAATTGCTACTTTTTTATACCCAATATATGCCAAGTGCTGAAAGCGGCATTTGGTCACATTTGTCCCAAAACTCCCTCCAGTTTTCAAAATATCCCAAACATCCCAATATCGAGGCCTGAGCCATATTTTGGAGCCAAATTCTGGCTCTCTGCACGTTTTCGCAGTTTGATATTACGACTTTTTATACCCAACATATGCCAAGTCCTGAAAGCGGCAGTGAGTCACATTTTGCACAAACTCCCCTGCAGTTTTCGAAATATTCCAAATATCCCAATTTCGAGGCCTGAGCTATATTTTGGAGCCAAATTCTGGCTCTCTGCACGTATTCGCAGTTTTAAATTACGACTTTTTATACCCAACATATGCCAAGTACTGAAAGCGGCGTTTGGTCACATTTGTCCCAAACCTCCCTCCAGTCTTCAAAAAACCCCAAACATTATAATTTCGAGGCTTGAGCAATATTTTGACCCAATTTCTGGCTCTATGCACGTATTCGCAGTTTGATATTACGACTTTTTATACCAAACATATGCCAAGTCCTGAAAGCGGCAGTGAGTCACATTTTGCACAAACTCCCAAGCAGTTTTCGAAATATCCCAAATATCCCAATTTCGGGTCCTGAGCCATATTTTGGAGCCAAATTCTGGCTCTCTGCACGTATTCGCAGTTTGAAATTGCGACTTTTTTATACCCAAAATATGCCAAGTACTGAAAGTGGCCTTTGGTCACATTTGTCCCAAACCTCCCTGCAGTTTTCAAAATATCCCAAATATCCCAATTTCGAGGCCTGAGTCATATTTTGGAGCCAAATTCTGGCTCTCTGCACGTATTCGCAGTTTGATATTACGACTTTTTATACCAATCATATGCCAAGTACTGAAAGTAGCAGTGAGTCACATTTTGCACAAACTTCCCTGCAGTTTTAAAAATATCCGAAACATCCCAATTTCGAGGCCTGAGCCATATTTTGGAGGCAAATTCTGGCTCTTTGCAAGTATTTGCAGTTTGAAATTACGACTTTTTTATACCCAACATATGCGAAGTACTGAAAGCGGCGTTTGGTCACATTTGTCCCAAACTTTCCTGCAGTTTTCAAAATATCCCAAACATCCCAATATGGAGGCCTGAGCCATATTTTGGAGCCAAATTCTGGCTCTCTGCACGTATTCGCAGTTTGATATTACGAATTTTATACTCAACATATGCCAAGTACTGAAACAGGCAGTGAGTCACATTTTGCACAAACTCCCCTCCAGTTTTCAAAATATCCCAAATATCCCAATTTCGAGGCCTGAGCCATATTTTGGAGCCAAATTCTGGCTCTCTGCACGTATTCGCAGTTTGAAATTGCGACTTTTTTATACCCAATATATGCCAAGTGCTGAAAGCGGCGTTTGGTCACATTTGTCCCAAACCTCCCTCCAGTTTTCAAAATATCCCAAACATCCCAATTTCGAGGCCTGAGCCATATTTTGGAGCCAAATTCTGTCTCTATGCACGTATTCGCAGTATGATATTACGACTTTTTATACCCCACAAATGCCAAGTACTGGATGCGGCAGTGAGTCACATTTTGCACAAACTCCCCTGCAGTTTTCAAAATATCCCAAACATCCCAATTTCAAGGCCTGAGCAATATTTTGGAGCCAAATTCAGGCTCTCTGCACATATTCGCAGTTTGAAATTACGACTTTTTATACCCAACATATGCCAAGTCCTGAAAGCGGCAGTGAATCACATTTTGCACACACTTCCCTGCAGTTTTCAAAGAATCCCAAATATCCCAATTTCAAGGCCTGAGCCATATTTTGGAGCCAAATTCTTGCTCTCTGCACGTATTCGCAGTTTGATATTACGACTTTTTATACCCAACATATGCCAAGTTCTGGACGAAGCAGTGAGTCACATTTTGCACAAACTCCCCTGCAGTTTTCAAAACATCCCAAACATCCCAATTTCGAGGCCTGAGCCATATTTTGGAGCCAAATTCTGGCTCTTTGCACTTATTTGCAGTTTGAAATTACGACTTTTTTATACCCAACATATGGCAAGTACTGAAAGCGGCGTTTGGTCAAATTTGTCCCAAACATAACTCCAGTTTTCAAAATATCCCAACCATCTCAATTTCGAGGCCTGAGCCATATTTTGGAGCCAAATTCTAGCTCTCTGCACGTATTCACAGTATGAAATTACGACTTTTTATACCCAAGATATGCGAGTACTGAAAGCGGCGTTTGGTCACATTTGTCCTAAACCTCCCTGCAGTTTTCAAAATATCCCAAATATTTCAATTTCGAGGCCTGAGCCATAATTTGGAGCCAAATTCAGGCTCTCTACACGTATTCGCAGTTTGAAATTACGACTTTTTATACCCATCATATGCCAAGTAATGAAAGCGGTGTTTGGTCATATGTGTCCTAAAGTCCATGCAGTTTTCAAAATATCCCAAACATCCCAATTTCGAGGCCTGAGCCATATTTTGGAGCCAAATTCTGGCTCTCTGCACGTATTCGCAGGTTGAAATTACGACTTTTTATACCCAACATATGCTAAGTACTGTAAGCGGCGTTTGGTCACATTTGTCTCAAACCTCCCTGCAGTTTTCAAAATAACCCAAACATCCCAATTTCGAGGCCTGAGCCATATTTTGGAGCCAAATTTTGGCTCTCTGCACGTATTCGCTGTTTGAAATTGCGACTTTATTATACCAACATATGCCAAGTACTGAAAGCGGCGTTTGGTCACATTTGTCCCAAACCTCTCTGCAGTTTTCAAAATATCTCAAACATCCCAATTTCGAAACCTGAGCTATAATTTGGAGCCAAATTCTGGCTCTCTGCACATATTCGCAGCTTGAAATTGCTACTTTTTTATACCCAATATATGCCAAGTGCTGAAAGCGGCATTTGGTCACATTTGTCCCAAACCTCCCTCCAGTTTCCAAAATATCCAAAACATCCCAATTTCGAGGCCTGAGCCATATTTTGGAGCCAAATTCTGTCTCTATGCACGTATTCGCAGTTTGATATTACGAATTTTTATACCCAACATATGCGAGTAATGAAAGCGGCGTTTGGTCACATTTGTCCCAAACCTCCCTCCAGTTTTCAAAATATCCCAAACATCCCAATTTCGAGGCCTGAGCCATATTTTGGAGCCAAATTCTGTCTCTATGCACTTATTCGCAGTATGATATTACGACTTTTTATACCCCACATATGCCAAGTACTGGATGCGGCAGTGAGTCACATTTTCCACAAACTCCCCTGCAGTTTTCAAAATATCCCAAACATCCCAATTTCGAGGCCTGAGCAATATTTTGGAGCCAAATTCTAGCTCTCTGCACGTATTCACAGTATGAAATTGCGACTTTTTATACCCAACATATGCGAGTACTGAAAGCGGCGTTTGGTCACATTTGTCCTAAACCTCCCTGCAGTTTTCAAAATATCCCAAATATTTCAATTTCGAGGCCTGAGCCATAATTTGGAGCCAAATTCAGGCTCTCTACACGTATTCGCAGTTTGAAATTACGACTTTTTATACCCATCATATGCCAAGTAATGAAAGCGGTGTTTGGTCATATGTGTCCTAAAGTCCATGCAGTTTTCAAAATATCCCAAACATCCCAATTTCGAGGCCTGAGCCATATTTTGGAGCCAAATTCTGGCTCTCTGCACGTATTCGCAGTTTGAAATTACTACCTTTTATACCCAACATATGCCAAGTCCTGAAAGCGGCAGTGAGTCACATTTTGCACAAACTCCCCTGCAGTTTTCAAAATATCCCAAATATCCCAATTTCGAGGCCTTCGCCATATTATGGAGCCAAATTTTGGATCTTTGCACGTATTCGCAGTTTGAAATTGCGACTTTTTTATACCAACATATGCCAAGTACTGAAAGCGGCGTTTGGTCACATTTGTACAAAACCTCCCTGCAGTTTTCAAAATATCCCAAACATCCCAATTTCGAGGCCTGAGCCATATTTTAGAGCCAAATTCTGGCTCTCTGCACGTATTCGCAGGTTGAAATTACGACTTTTTATACCCAATATATGCTAAGTACTGTAAGCGGCGTTTGGTCACATTTGTCTCAAACCTCCCTGCAGTTTTCAAAATAACCTAAATATCCCAATTTCGAGGCCTGAACCATATTATGGAGCCAAATTCTGGCTCTCTGCACGTATTCGCTGTTTGAAATTGCGACTTTAATATACCAACATATGCCAAGTACTGAAAGCGGCGTTTGGTCACATTTGTCCCAAACATTCCTGCAGTTTTCAAAATATCCCAAGCATCCTAATATGGAGGCCTGAGCCATATTTTGGAGCCAAATACTGGTTCTCTGCACGTATTCGCAGTTTGATATTACGAATTTTATACTCAACATATGCCAAGTACTGAAACCGGCAGTGAGTCACATTTTGCACAAACTCCCCTGCAGTTTTTAAAATATCCCAAACATCCCAGTTTCGAGGCCTGAGCCATATTTTGGAGCCAAATTCTGGCTCTTTGCACTTATTTGCAGTTTGAAATTACGACTTTTTTATACCCAACATATGGCAAGTACTGAAAGCGGCGTTTGGTCACATTTGTCCCAAACCTCCCTCCAGTTTTCAAAATATCCCAACCATCTCAATTTCGAAGCCTGAGCCATATTTTGGAGCCAAATTCTAGCTCTCTGCACGTGTTCACAGTATGAAATTACGACTTTTTATACCCAACATATGCGAGTACTGAAAGCGGCGTTTGGTCACATTTGTCCTAAACCTCCCTGCAGTTTTCAAAATATCCCAAATATTTCAATTTCGAGGCCTGAGCCATAATTTGGAGCCAAATTCAGGCTCTCTACACGTATTCGCAGTTTGAAATTACGAATTTTTATACCCATCATATGCCAAGTAATGAAAGCCGTGTTTGGTCATATGTGTCCTAAAGTCCATGCAGTTTTCAAAATATCCCAAACATCCCAATTTCGAGGCCTGAGCCATATTTTGGAGCCAAATTCTGGCTCTCTGCACGTATTCGCAGTTTGAAATTACTGCCTTTTATACCCAACATATGCCAAGTCCTGAAAACGGCAGTGAGTCACATTTTGCACAAACTCCCCTGCAGTTTTCAAAATATCCCAAATATCCCAATTTCGAGGCCTTAGCCATATTATGGAGCCAAATTTTGGCTCTTTGCACGTATTCGCAGTTTGAAATTGCGACTTTTTTATACCAACATATGCCAAGTATTGAAAGCGGCGTTTGGTCACATTTGTACAAAACCTCCCTGCAGTTTTCAAAATATCCCAAACATCCTAATTTCGAGGCCTGAGCCATATTTTGGAGCCAAATTCTGGCTCTCTGCACGTATTCGCAGGTTGAAATTATGACTTTTTATATCCAACATATGCTAAGTACTGTAAGCGGCGTTTGGTCACATTTGTCTCAAACTTCCCTGCAGTTTTCAAAATAACCCAAATATCCCAATTTCGTGGCCTGAACCATATTATGGAGCCAAATTCTGGCTCTCTGCACGTATTCGCTGTTTGAAATTGTGAATTTATTATACCAACATATGCCAAGTGCTGAAAGCGGCGTTTGGTCACATTTGTCCCAAACCTCTCTGCAGTTTTCAAAATATCTCAAACATCCCAATTTCGAAACCTGAGCTATAATTTGGAGCCAAATTCTGGCTCTCTGCACGTATTCGCAGCTTGAAATTGCTACTTTTTTATACCCAATATATGCCAAGTGCTGAAAGCGGCATTTGGTCACATTTGTCCCAAACCTCCCTCCAGTTTTCAAAATATCCAAAACATCCCAATTTCGAGGCCTGAGCCATATTTTGGAGCCAAATTCTGTCTCTATGCACTTATTCGCAGTATGATATTACGACTTTTTATACCCCACATATGCCAAGTACTGGATGCGGCAGTGAGTCACATTTTCCACAAACTCCCCTGCAGTTTTCAAAATATCCCAAACATCCCAATTTCGAGGCCTGAGCAATATTTTGGAGCCAAATTCTAGCTCTCTGCACGTATTCACAGTATGAAATTGCGACTTTTTATACCCAACATATGCGAGTACTGAAAGCGGCGTTTGGTCACATTTGTCCTAAACCTCCCTGCAGTTTTCAAAATATCCCAAATATTTCAATTTCGAGGCCTGAGCCATAATTTGGAGCCAAATTCAGGCTCTCTACACGTATTCGCAGTTTGAAATTACGACTTTTTATACCCATCATATGCCAAGTAATGAAAGCGGTGTTTGGTCATATGTGTCCAAAAGTCCATGCAGTTTTCAAAATATCCCAAACATCCCAATTTCGAGGCCTGAGCCATATTTTGGAGCCAAATTCTGGCTCTCTGCACGTATTCGCAGTTTGAAATTACTACCTTTTATACCCAACATATGCCAAGTCCTGAAAGCGGCAGTGAGTCACATTTTGCACAAACTCCCCTGCAGTTTTCAAAATATCCCAAATATCCCAATTTCGAGGCCTTCGCCATATTATGGAGCCAAATTTTGGATCTTTGCACGTATTCGCAGTTTGAAATTGCGACTTTTTTATACCAACATATGCCAAGTACTGAAAGCGGCGTTTGGTCACATTTGTACAAAACCTCCCTGCAGTTTTCAAAATATCCCAAACATCCCAATTTCGAGGCCTGAGCCATATTTTAGAGCCAAATTCTGGCTCTCTGCACGTATTCGCAGGTTGAAATTACGACTTTTTATACCCAATATATGCTAAGTACTGTAAGCGGCGTTTGGTCACATTTGTCTCAAACCTCCCTGCAGTTTTCAAAATAACCTAAATATCCCAATTTCGAGGCCTGAACCATATTATGGAGCCAAATTCTGGCTCTCTGCACGTATTCGCTGTTTGAAATTGCGACTTTATTATACCAACATATGCCAAGTACTGAAAGCGGCGTTTGGTCACATTTGTCCCAAACCTCTCTGCAGTTTTCAAAATATCTCAAACATCCCAATTTCGAAACCTGAGCTATAATTTGGAGCCAAATTCTGGCTCTCTGCACGTATTCGCAGCTTGAAATTGCTACTTTTTTATACCCAATATATGCCAAGTGCTGAAAGCGGCATTTGGTCACATTTGTCCCAAACCTCCCTCCAGTTTTCAAAATATCCAAAACATCCCAATTTCGAGGCCTGAGCCATATTTTGGAGCCAAATTCTGTCTCTATGCACGTATTCGCAGTTTGATATTACGACTTTTTATACCCAACATATGCGAAGTACTGAAAGCGGCGTTTGGTCACATTTGTCCCAAACATTCCTGCAGTTTTCAAAATATCCCAAGCATCCTAATATGGAGGCCTGAGCCATATTTTGGAGCCAAATACTGGCTCTCTGCACGTATTCGCAGTTTGATATTACGAATTTTATACTCAACATATGCCAAGTACTGAAACCGGCAGTGAGTCACATTTTGCACAAACTCCCCTGCAGTTTTCAAAATATCCCAAACATCCCAGTTTCGAGGCCTGAGCCATATTTTGGAGCCAAATTCTGGCTCTTTGCACTTATTTGCAGTTTGAAATTACGACTTTTTTATACCCAACATATGGCAAATACTGAAAGCGGCGTTTGGTCACATTTGTCCCAAACCTCCCTCCAGTTTTCAAAATATCCCAACCATCTCAATTTCGAAGCCTGAGCCATATTTTGGAGCCAAATTCTAGCTCTCTGCACGTGTTCACAGTATGAAATTACGACTTTTTATACCCAACATATGCGAGTACTGAAAGCGGCGTTTGGTCACATTTGTCCTAAACCTCTCTGCAGTTTTCAAAATATCCCAAATATTTCAATTTCGAGGCCTGAGCCATAATTTGGAGCCAAATTCAGGCTCTCTACACGTATTCGCAGTTTGAAATTACGAATTTTTATACCCATCATATGCCAAGTAATGAAAGCCGTGTTTGGTCATATGTGTCCTAAAGTCCATGCAGTTTTCAAAATATCCCAAACATCCCAATTTCGAGGCCTGAGCCATATTTTGGAGCCAAATTCTGGCTCTCTGCACGTATTCGCAGTTTGAAATTACTGCCTTTTATACCCAACATATGCCAAGTCCTGAAAGCGGCAGTGAGTCACATTTTGCACAAACTCCCCTGCAGTTTTCAAAATATCCCAAATATCCCAATTTCGAGGCCTTAGCCATATTATGGAGCCAAATTTTGGCTCTTTGCACGTATTCGCAGTTTGAAATTGCGACTTTTTTATACCAACATATGCCAAGTATTGAAAGCGGCGTTTGGTCACATTTGTACAAAACCTCCCTGCAGTTTTCAAAATATCCCAAACATCCTAATTTCGAGGCCTGAGCCATATTTTGGAGCCAAATTCTGGCTCTCTGCACGTATTCGCAGGTTGAAATTATGACTTTTTATACCCAACATATGCTAAGTACTGTAAGCGGCGTTTGGTCACATTTGTCTCAAACTTCACTGCAGTTTTCAAAATAACCCAAATATCCCAATTTCGTGGCCTGAACCATATTATGGAGCCAGATTCTGGCTCTCTGCACGTATTCGCTGTTTGAAATTGTGAATTTATTATACCAACATATGCCAAGTGCTGAAAGCGGCGTTTGGTCACATTTGTCCCAAACCTCTCTGCAGTTTTCAATATATCTCAAACATCCCAATTTCGAAACCTGAGCTATAATTTGGAGCCAAATTCTGGCTCTCTGCACGTATTCGCAGCTTGAAATTGCTACTTTTTTATACCCAATATATGCCAAGTGCTGAAAGCGGCATTTGGTCACATTTGTCCCAAACCTCCCTCCAGTTTTCAAAATATCCAAAACATCCCAATTTCGAGGCCTGAGCCATATTTTGGAGCCAAATTCTGTCTCTATGCACGTATTCGCAGTTTGATATTACGACTTTTTATACCCAACATATGCGAAGTACTGAAAGCGGCGTTTGGTCACATTTGTCCCAAACATTCCTGCAGTTTTCAAAATATTCCAAGCATCATAATATGGAGGCCTGAGCCATATTTTGGAGCCAAATACTGGCTCTCTGCACGTATTCGCAGTTTGATATTACGAATTTTATACTCAACATATGCCAAGTACTGAAACCGGCAGTGAGTCACATTTTGCACAAACTCCCCTGCAGTTTTCAAAATATCCCAAACATCCCAGTTTCGAGGCCTGAGCCATATTTTGGAGCCAAATTCTGGCTCTTTGCACTTATTTGCAGTTTGAAATTACAACTTTTTTATACCCAACATATGGCAAGTACTGAAAGCGGCGTTTGGTCACATTTGTCCCAAACCTCCCTCCAGTTTTCAAAATATCCCAACCATCTCAATTTCGAGGCCTGAGCCATATTTTGGAGCCAAATTCTAGCTCTCTGCACGTATTCACAGTATGAAATTACGACTTTTTATACCCAACATATGCGAGTACTGAAAGCGGCGTTTGGTCACATTTGTCCTAAACCTCCCTGCAGTTATCAAAATATCCCAAATATTTCAATTTCGAGGCCTGAGCCATAATTTGGAGCCAAATTCAGGCTCTCTACACGTATTCGCAGTTTGAAATTACGAATTTTTATACCCATCATATGCCAAGTAATGAAAGCAGTGTTTGGTCATATGTGTCCTAAAGTCCATGCAGTTTTCAAAATATCCCAAACATCCCAATTTCGAGGCCTGAGCCATATTTTGGAGCCAAATTCTGGCTCTCTGCACGTATTCGCAGTTTGAAATTACTGCCTTTTATACCCAACATATGCCAAGTCCTGAAAGCGGCAGTGAGTCACATTTTGCACAAACTCCCCTGCAGTTTTCAAAATATCCCAAATATCCCAATTTCGAGGCCTTAGCCATATTATGGAGCCAAATTTTGGCTCTTTGCACGTATTCGCAGTTTGAAATTGCGACTTTTTTATACCAACATATGCCAAGTATTGAAAGCGGCGTTTGGTCACATTTGTACAAAACCTCCCTGCAGTTTTCAAAATATCCCAAACATCCCAATTTCGAGGCCTGAGCCATATTTTGGAGCCAAATTCTGGCTCTCTGCACGTATTCGCAGGTTGAAATTATGACTTTTTATACCCAACATATGCTAAGTAGTGTTAGCGGCGTTTGGTCACATTTGTCTCAAACTTCCCTGCAGTTTTCAAAATAACCCAAATATCCCAATTTCGTGGCCTGAACCATATTATGGAGCCAAATTCTGGCTCTCTGCACGTATTCGCTGTTTGAAATTGTGAATTTATTATACCAACATATGCCAAGTGCTGAAAGCGGCGTTTGGTCACATTTGTCCCAAACCTCTCTGCAGTTTTCAAAATATCTCAAACATCCCAATTTCGAAACCTGAGCTATAATTTGGAGCCAAATTCTGGCTCTCTGCACGTATTCGCAGCTTGAAATTGCTACTTTTTTATACCCAATATATGCCAAGTGCTGAAAGCGGCATTTGGTCACATTTGTCCCAAACCTCCCTCCAGTTTTCAAAATATCCAAAACATCCCAATTTCGAGGCCTGAGCCATATTTTGGAGCGAAATTCTGGCTCTCTGCACGTATTCGCAGTTTGAAATTACTACCTTTTATACCCAACATATGCCAAGTCCTGAAAGCGGCAGAGAGTCACATTTTGCACAAACTCCCCTGCAGTTTTCAAAATATCCCAAATATCCCAATTTCGAGGCCTGAGCCATATTTTGGAGCCAAATTCTGGCTCTATGCACTTATTCGCAGTATGATATTACAACTTTTTATACCCCACATATGCCAAGTACTGGATGCGGCAGTGAGTCACATTTTGCACAAACTCCCCTGCAGTTTTCAAAATATCCCAAACATCCCAATTTCGAGGCCTGAGCAATATTTTGGAGCCAAATTCTAGCTCTCTGCACGGTTTTACAGTATGAAATTACGACTTTTTATACCCAACATATGCGAGTACTGAAAGCGGCGTTTGGTCACATTTGTCCTAAACCTCCCTGCAGTTTTCAAAATATCCCAAATATTTCAATTTCGAGGCCTGAGCCATAATTTGGAGCCAAATTCAGGCTCTCTACACGTATTCGCAGTTTGAAATTACGACTTTTTATACCCATCATATGCCAAGTAATGAAAGCGGTGTTTGGTCATATGTGTCCTAAAATCCATGCAGTTTTCAAAATATCCCAAACATCCCAATTTCGAGGCCTGAGCCATATTTTGGAGCCAAATTCTGGCTCTCTGCACGTATTCGCAGTTTGAAATTACTACCTTTTATACCCAACATATGCCAAGTCCTGAAAGCGGCAGTGAGTCACATTTTGCACAAACTCCCCTGCAGTTTTCAAAATATCCCAAATATCCCAATTTCGAGGCCTTAGCCATATTATGGAGCCAAATTTTAGCTCTTTGCACGTATTCGCAGATTGAAATTGCGACTTTTTTATACCAACATATGCCAAGTACTGAAAGCGGCGTTTGGTCACATTTGTACAAAACCTCCCTGCAGTTTTCAAAATATCCCAAACATTTCAATTTCGAGGCCTGAGCCATATTTTGGAGCCAAATTCTGGCTCTCTGCACGTATTCGCAGGTGGAAATTACGACTTTTTATACCCAACATATGCTAAGTACTGTAATCGGCGTTTGGTCACATTTGTCTCAAACCTCCCTGCAGTTTTCAAAATAACCCAAATATCACAATTTCGAGGCCTGAACCATATTATGGAGCCAAATTCTGGCTCTCTGCACGTATTCGCTGTTTGAAGTTGCGACTTTATTATACCAACATATGTCAAGTACTGAAAGCGGCGTTTGGTCACATTTGTCCCAAACCTCTCTGCAGTTTTCAAAATATCTCAAACATCCCAATTTCGAAACCTGAGCTATTATTTGGAGCCAAATTCTGGCTCTCTGCACGTATTCGCAGCTTGAAATTGCTACTTTTTTATACCCAATATATGCCAAGTGCTGAAAGCGGCATTTGGTCACATTTGTCCCAAACCTCCCTCCAGTTTTCAAAATATCCAAAACATCCCAATTTCGAGGCCTGAGCCATATTTTGGAGCCAAATTCTGTCTCTATGCACGTATTCGCAGTTTGATATTACGACTTTTTATACCCAACATATGCGAGTACTGAAAGCGGCGTTTGGTCACATTTGTCCTAAACCTCCCTGCAGTTTTCAAAATATCCCAAATATTTCAATTTCGAGGCCTGAGCAATAATTTGGAGCCAAATTCAGGCTCTCTACACGTATTCGCAGTTTGAAATTTCGACTTTTTATACCCATCATATGCCAAGTAATGAAAGCGGTGTTTGGTCATATGTGTCCTAAAGTCCATGTAGTTTTCAAAATATCCCAAACATCCCAATTTCGAGGCCTGAGCCATATTTTGGAGCGAAATTCTGGCTCTCTCTACGTATTCGCAGTTTGAAATTAGTGCATTTTATACCCAACATATGCCAAGTCCTGAAAGCGGCAGTGAGTCACATTTTGCACAAACTCCCCTTCAGTTTTCAAAATATCCCAAATATCCCAATTTCGAGGCCTGAGCCATATTTTGGAGCCAAATTGTGGCTCTCTGCACGTATTCGCAGTTTGAAATTGCGACTTTTTTATACCCAATATATGCCAAGTGCTGAAAGCGGCTTTTGGTCACATTTGTCCCAAACCTCCCTCCAGTTTTCAAAATATCCCAAACATCCCAATTTCGAGGCCTGAGCCATATTTTGGAGCCAAAATCTGTCTCTATGCACTTATTCGCAGTATGATATTACGACTTTTTTTACCCCACATATGCCAAGTACTGGATGCGGCAGTGAGTCACATTTTGCACAAACTCCCCTGCAGTTTTCAAAATATCCCAAACATCCCAATTTCGTGGCCTGAGCAATATTTTGGAGCCAAATTCAGGCTCTCTGCACGTATTCGCAGTTTGAAATTACAACTTTTTTATACCCAACATATGCGAAGTACTGAAAGCGGCGTTTGGTCACATTTGTCCCGAATCTAACTGCAGTTTTCAAAATATCCCAAACATCCCAATATCGAGGCCTGAGCCATATTTTGGAGCCAAATTCTGGCTATCTGCACGTATTCGCAAATTGATATTACGACTTTTTATACCCAACATATGCCAAGTCCTGAAAGCGGCAGTGAGTCACATTTTGCACACACTTCCCTGCAGTTTTTAAAGAATCCCAAATATCCCAATTTCGAGGCCTGAGCCATATTTTGGAGCCAAATTCTGGCTCTCTGCACGTATTCGCAGTTTGATATTAAGACTTTTTATACCCAACATATGCCAAGTCCTGAAAGCGGCAGTGAGTCACATTTTGCACAAACTCCCCTACAGTTTTCAAAATATCCCAAACATCCCAATTTCGAGGCCTGAGCCATATTTTGGAGCCAAATTCTGGCTCTTTGCACTTATTTGCAGTTTGAAATTACGACTTTTTTATACCCAACATATGGCAAGTACTGAAAGCGGTGTTTGGTCACATTTGTCCCAAACCTCCCTCCAGTTTTCAAAATATCCCAACCATCTCAATTTCGAGGCCTGAGCCATATTTTGGAGCCAAATTCTAGCTCTCTGCACGTATTCACAGTATGAAATTACGACTTTTGATACCCAACATATGCGCGTACTGAAAGCGGCGTTTGGTCACATTTGTCCTAAACCTCCCTGCAGTTTTCAAAATATCCCAAATATTTCAATTTCGAGGCCTGAGCCATAATTTGGAGCCAAATTCAGGCTCTCTACATGTATTCGCAGTTTGAAATTACGAATTTTTATACCCATCATATGCCAAGTAATGAAAGCGGTGTTTGGTCATATGTGTCCTAAAGTCCATGCAGTTTTCAAAATATCCCAAACATCCCAATTTCGAGGCCTGAGCCATATTTTGGAGCCAAATTCTGGCTCTCTGCACGTATTCGCAGTTTGAAATTACCACCTTTTATACCCAACATATGCCAAGTCCTGAAAGCGGCAGTGAGTCACATTTTGCACAAACTCCCCTGCAGTTTTCAAAATATCCCAAATATCCCAATTTCGAGGCCTTAGCCATGTTATGGAGCCAAATTTTGGCTCTTTGCACGTATTCGCAGTTTGAAATTGCGACTTTTTTATACCAACATATGCCAAGTATTGAAAGCGGCGTTTGGTCACATTTGTACAAAACCTCCCTGCAGTTTTCAAAATATCCCAAACATCCCAATTTCGAGGCCTGAGCCATATTTTGGAGCCAAATTCTGGCTCTCTGCACGTATTCGCAGGTTGAAATTATGACTTTTTATACCCAACATATGCTAAGTACTGTAAGCGGCGTTTGGTCACATTTGTCTCAAACTTCCCTGCAGTTTTCAAAATAACCCAAATATCCCAATTTCGTGGCCTGAACCATATTATGGAGCCAAATTCTGGCTCTCTGCACGTATTCGCTGTTTGAAATTGTGAATTTATTATACCAACATATGCCAAGTGCTGAAAGCGGCGTTTGGTCACATTTGTCCCAAACCTCTCTGCAGTTTTCAAAATATCTCAAACATCCCAATTTCGAAACCTGAGCTATAATTTGGAGCCAAATTCTGGCTCTCTGCACGTATTCGCAGCTTGAAATTGCTACTTTTTTATACCCAATATATGCCAAGTGCTGAAAGCGGCATTTGGTCACATTTGTCCCAAACCTCCCTCCAGTTTTCAAAATATCCAAAACATCCCAATTTCGAGGCCTGAGCCATATTTTGGAGCCAAATTCTGTCTCTATGCACGTATTCGCAGTTTGATATTACGACTTTTCATACCCAACATATGCGAGTACTGAAAGCGGCGTTTGGTCACATTTGTCCTAAACCTCCCTGCAGTTTTCAAAATATCCCAAATATTTCAATTTCGAGGCCTGAGCAATAATTTGGAGCCAAATTCAGGCTCTCTACACGTATTCGCAGTTTGAAATTTCGACTTTTTATACCCATCATATGCCAAGTAATGAAAGCGGTGTTTGGTCATATGTGTCCTAAAGTCCATGTAGTTTTCAAAATATCCCAAACATCCCAATTTCGAGGCCTGAGCCATATTTTGGAGCGAAATTCTGGCTCTCTGCACGTATTCGCAGTTTGAAATTACTACCTTTTATACCCAACATATGCCAAGTCCTGAAAGCGGCAGTGAGTCACATTTTGCACAAACTCCCCTGCAGTTTTCAAAATATCCCAAATATCCCAATTTCGAGGCCTGAGCCATATTTTGGAGCCAAATTCTGGCTCTATGCACTTATTCGCAGTATGATATTACAACTTTTTATACCCCACATATGCCAAGTACTGGATGCGGCAGTGAGTCACATTTTGCACAAACTCCCCTGCAGTTTTCAAAATATCCCAAACATCCCAATTTCGAGGCCTGAGCAATATTTTGGAGCCAAATTCTAGCTCTCTGCACGTATTTACAGTATGAAATTACGACTTTTTATACCCAACATATGCGAGTACTGAAAGCGGCGTTTGGTCACATTTGTCCTAAACCTCCCTGCAGTTTTCAAAATATCCCAAATATTTCAATTTCGAGGCCTGAGCCATAATTTGGAGCCAAATTCAGGCTCTCTACACGTATTCGCAGTTTGAAATTACGACTTTTTATACCCATCATATGCCAAGTAATGAAAGCGGTGTTTGGTCATATGTGTCCTAAAATCCATGCAGTTTTCAAAATATCCCAAACATCCCAATTTCGAGGCCTGAGCCATATTTTGGAGCCAAATTCTGGCTCTCTGCACATATTCGCAGTTTGAAATTACTACCTTTTATACCCAACATATGCCAAGTCCTGAAAGCGGCAGTGAGTCACATTTTGCACAAACTCCCCTACAGTTTTCAAAATATCCCAAACATCCCAATTTCGAGGCCTGAGCCATATTTTGGAGCCAAATTCTGGCTCTTTGCACTTATTTGCAGTTTGAAATTACGACTTTTTTATACCCAACATATGGCAAGTACTGAAAGCGGTGTTTGGTCACATTTGTCCCAAACCTCCCGCCAGTTTTCAAAATATCCCAACCATCTCAATTTCGAGGCCTGAGCCATATTTTGGAGCCAAATTCTAGCTCTCTGCACGTATTCACAGTATGAAATTACGACTTTTGATACCCAACATATGCGCGTACTGAAAGCGGCGTTTGGTCACATTTGTCCTAAACCTCCCTGCAGTTTTCAAAATATCCCAAATATTTCAATTTCGAGGCCTGAGCCATAATTTGGAGCCAAATTCAGGCTCTCTACATGTATTCGCAGTTTGAAATTACGAATTTTTATACCCATCACATGCCAAGTAATGAAAGCGGTGTTTGGTCATATGTGTCCTAAAGTCCATGCAGTTTTCAAAATATCCCAAACATCCCAATTTCGAGGCGTGAGCCATATTTTGGAGCCAAATTCTGGCTCTCTGCACGTATTCGCAGTTTGAAATTACCACCTTTTATACCCAACATATGCCAAGTCCTGAAAGCGGCAGTGAGTCATATTTTGCACAAACTCCCCTGCAGTTTTCAAAATATCCCAAATATCCCAATTTCGAGGCCTTAGCCATATTATGGAGCCAAATTTTGGCTCTTTGCACGTATTCGCAGTTTGAAATTGCGACTTTTTTATACCAAAATATGCCAAGTACTGAAAGCGGAATTTGGTCACATTTGTACAAAACCTCCTGCAGTTTTCAAAATATCCCAAACATCCCAATTTCGAGGCCTGAGTAATATTTTGGAGCCAAATTCTGGCTCTCTGCACGTATTCGCAGGTTGAAATTACGACTTTTTATACCCAACATATGCTAAGTACTGTAAGTGGCGTTTGTTCACATTTGTCTCAAACCTCACTGCAGTTTTCAAAATAACCCAAATATCCCAATTTCGAGGCCTGAACCATATTATGGAGCCAAATTCTGGCTCTCTGCACGTATTCGCAGCTTGAAATTGCTACTTTTTTATACCCAATATATGCCAAGTGCTGAAAGCGGCATTTGGTCACATTTGTCCCAAACCTCCCTCCAGTTTTCAAAATATCCAAAACATCCCAATTTCGAGGCCTGAGCCATATTTTGGAGCCAAATTCTGTCTCTATGCACGTATTCGCAGTTTGATATTACGACTTTTTATACCCAACATATGCGAGTACTGAAAGCGGCGTTTGGTCACATTTGTCCTAAACCTCCCTGCAGTTTTCAAAATATCCCAAATATTTCAATTTCGAGGCCTGAGCAATAATTTGGAGCCAAATTCAGGCTCTCTACACATATTCGCAGTTTGAAATTTCGACCTTTTATACCCATCATATGCCAAGTAATGAAAGCGGTGTTTGGCCATATGTGTCCTAAAGTCCATGCAGTTTTCAAAATATCCCAAACATCCCAATTTCGAGGCCTGAGCCATATTTTGGAGCCAAATTCTGTCTCTATGCACGTATTCGCAGTTTGATATTACGACTTTTTATACCCCACATATGCCAAGTACTGGACGCAGCTGTGAGTCACATTTTGCACACACTCCCCTGCAGTTTTCAAAATATACCAATTTCGAGGCCTGAGCCATATTTTGGAGCCAAATTCTGGCTCTCTGCACGTATTCACAGTTTGAAATTACGATTTTCTTATACCCAACACATGCGAAGTACTGAAAGCGGCGTTTAGTTACATTTGTCCCAATCCCCCCTGCAGTTTTCAAAATATCCCAAACATCCCAATATCGAGGCCTGAGCCATATTTTGGAAGGAAATTCTCGCTCTCTGCACGTATTCGCAGTTTGAAATTGCGACTTTTTATACCCAACATATGCCAAGTACTGAAAGCGGCGTTTGGTCACATTTGTCCCAAACCTCCCAGCAGTTTTCAAAATATCCCAAATATCCCAAATTCGAGGCCTGAGCCATATTTTGGAGCCAAATTCAGGCTCTCTGCACGTATTCGCAGTTAGAAATTACGACTTTTTATACCCAAAATATGCCAAGTACTGAAAGTGGCGTTTGGTCATATATGTTCCAAAGTCCCCTGCAGTTTTCAAAATATCCCAAACATCCCAATTTTGGTGCCTGAGCCATATTTTGGAGCCAAATTCTGGCTCTCTGCACGTATTCGTAGTTTGAAATTACGTCCTTTTATACCCAACATATGCCAAGTCCTTAAAGCGGCAGTGAGTCACATTTTGCACAAACTGCCCTGCAGTTTTCAAAATATCCCAAATATCCCAATTTCGAGGCCTTAGCCATATTATGGAGCCAAATTTTGGCTCTTTGCACGTATTCGCAGTTTGAAATTGCGACTTTTTTATACCAACATATGCCAAGTACTGAAAGCGTCGTTTGGTCACATTTGTACAAAACCTCCCTGCAGTTTTCAAAATATCCCAAACATTCCAATTTCGAGGCCTGAGCCATATTTTGGAGCCAAATTCTGGCTCTCTGCACGTATTCACAGGTTGAAATTACGACTTTTTATACCCAACATATGCTAAGTACTGTAATCGGCGTTTGGTCACATTTGTCTCAAACCTCCCTGCAGTTTTCAAAATAACCCAAATATCCCAATTTCGAGGCCTGAACCATATTATGGAGCCAAATTCTGGCTCTCTGCACGTATTCGCTGTTTGAAGTTGCGACTTTATTATACCAACATATGTCAAGTACTGAAAGCGGCGTTTGGTCACATTTGTCCCAAACCTCTCTGCAGTTTTCAAAATATCTCAAACATCCCAATTTCGAAACCTGAGCTATTATTTGGAGCCAAATTCTGGCTCTCTGCACGTATTCGCAGCTTGAAATTGCTACTTTTTTATACCCAATATATGCCAAGTGCTGTAAGCGGCATTTGGTCACATTTGTCCCAAACCTCCCTCCAGTTTTCAAAATATCCAAAACATCCCAATTTCGAGGCCTGAGCCATATTTTGGAGCCAAATTCTGTCTCTATGCACGTATTCGCAGTTTGATATTACGACTTTTTATACCCAACATATGCGAGTACTGAAAGCGGCGTTTGGTCACATTTGTCCTAAACCTCCCTGCAGTTTTCAAAATATCCCAAATATTTCAATTTCGAGGCCTGAGCAATAATTTGGAGCCAAATTCAGGCTTTCTACACATATTCGCAGTTTGAAATTTCGACCTTTTATACCCATCATATGCCAAGTAATGAAAGCGGTGTTTGGCCATATGTGTCCTTAAGTCCATGCAGTTTTCAAAATATCCCAAACATCCCAATTTCGAGGCCTGAGCCATATTTTGGAGCCAAATTCTGTCTCTATGCACGTATTCGCAGTTTGATATTACGACTTTTTATACCCCACATATGCCAAGTACTGGACGCGGCTGTGAGTCACATTTTGCACACACTCCCCTGCAGTTTTCAAAATATACCAATTTCGAGGCCTGAGCCATATTTTGGAGCCAAATTCTGGCTCTCTGCACGTATTCACAGTTTGAAATTACGATTTTCTTATACCCAACATATGCGAAGTACTGAAAGCGGCGTTTAGTTACATTTGTCCCAATCCCCCCTGCAGTTTTCAAAATATCCCAAACATCCCAATATCGAGGCCTGAGCCATATTTTGGAAGGAAATTCTCGCTCTCTGCACGTATTCGCAGTTTGAAATTGCGACTTTTTATACCCAACATATGCCAAGTACTGAAAGCGGCGTTTGGTCACATTTGTCCCAAACCTCCCAGCAGTTTTCAAAATATCCCAAATATCCCAAATTCGAGGCCTGAGCCATATTTTGGAGCCAAATTCAGGCTCTCTGCACGTATTCGCAGTTAGAAATTACGACTTTTTATACCCAAAATATGCCAAGTACTGAAAGTGGCGTTTGGTCATATATGTTCCAAAGTCCCCTGCAGTTTTCAAAATATCCCAAACATCCCAATTTCGGTGCCTGAGCCATATTTTGGAGCCAAATTCTGGCTCTCTGCACGTATTCGTAGTTTGAAATTACGTCCTTTTATACCCAACATATGCCAAGTCCTTAAAGCGGCAGTGAGTCACATTTTGCACAAACTGCCCTGCAGTTTTCAAAATATCCCAAATATCCCAATTTCGAGGCCTTAGCCATATTATGGAGCCAAATTTTGGCTCTTTGCACGTATTCGCAGTTTGAAATTGCGACTTTTTTATACCAACATATGCCAAGTACTGAAAGCGTCGTTTGGTCACATTTGTACAAAACCTCCCTGCAGTTTTCAAAATATCCCAAACATTCCAATTTCGAGGCCTGAGCCATATTTTGGAGCCAAATTCTGGCTCTCTGCACGTATTCACAGGTTGAAATTACGACTTTTTATACCCAACATATGCTAAGTACTGTAATCGGCGTTTGGTCACATTTGTCTCAAACCTCCCTGCAGTTTTCAAAATAACCCAAATATCCCAATTTCGAGGCCTGAACCATATTATGGAGCCAAATTCTGGCTCTCTGCACGTATTCGCTGTTTGAAGTTGCGACTTTATTATACTAACATATGTCAAGTACTGAAAGCGGCGTTTGGTCACATTTGTCCCAAACCTCTCTGCAGTTTTCAAAATATCTCAAACATCCCAATTTCGAAACCTGAGCTATTATTTGGAGCCAAATTCTGGCTCTCTGCACGTATTCGCAGCTTGAAATTGCTACTTTTTTATACCCAATATATGCCAAGTGCTGTAAGCGGCATTTGGTCACATTTGTCCCAAACCTCCCTCCAGTTTTCAAAATATCCAAAACATCCCAATTTCGAGGCCTGAGCCATATTTTGGAGCCAAATTCTGTCTCTATGCACGTATTCGCAGTTTGATATTACGACTTTTTATACCCAACATATGCGAGTACTGAAAGCGGCGTTTGGTCACATTTGTCCTAAACCTCCCTGCAGTTTTCAAAATATCCCAAATATTTCAATTTCGAGGCCTGAGCAATAATTTGGAGCCAAATTCAGGCTCTCTACACGTATTCGCAGTTTGAAATTTCGACTTTTTATACCCATCATATGCCAAGTAATGAAAGCGGTGTTTGGTCATATGTGTCCTAAAGTCCATGTAGTTTTCAAAATATCCCAAACATCCCAATTTTGAGGCCTGAGCCATATTTTGGAGCGAAATTCTGGCTCTCTCCACGTATTCGCAGTTTGAAATTAGTGCATTTTATACCCAACATATGCCAAGTCCTGAAAGCGGCAGTGAGTCACATTTTGCACAAACTCCCCTTCAGTTTTCAAAATATCCCAAATATCCCAATTTCGAGGCCTGAGCCATATTTTGGAGCCAAATTGTGGCTCTCTGCACGTATTCGCAGTTTGAAATTGCGACTTTTTTATACCCAATATATGCCAAGTGCTGAAAGCGGCGTTTGGTCACATTTGTCCCAAACCTCCCTCCAGTTTTCAAAATATCCCAAACATCCCAATTTCGAGGCCTGAGCCATATTTTGGAGCCAAAATCTGTCTCTATGCACTTATTCGCAGTATGATATTACGACTTTTTTTTACCCCACATATGCCAAGTACTGGATGCGGCAGTGAGTCACATTTTGCACAAACTCCCCTGCAGTTTTCAAAATATCCCAAACATCCCAATTTCGTGGCCTGAGCAATATTTTGGAGCCAAATTCAGGCTCTCTGCACGTATTCGCAGTTTGAAATTACAACTTTTTTATACCCAACATATGCGAAGTACTGAAAGCGGCGTTTGGTCACATTTGTCCCGAATCTAACTGCAGTTTTCAAAATATCCCAAACATCCCAATATCGAGGCCTGAGCCATATTTTGGAGCCAAATTCTGGCTATCTGCACGTATTCGCAAATTGATATTACGACTTTTTATACCCAACATATGCCAAGTCCTGAAAGCGGCAGTGAGTCACATTTTGCACACACTTCCCTGCAGTTTTCAAAGAATCCCAAATATCCCAATTTCGAGGCCTGAGCCATATTTTGGAGCCAAATTCTGGCTCTCTGCATGTATTCGCAGTTTGATATTACGACTTTTTATACCCAACATATGCCAAGTTCTGGACGCAGCAGTGAGTCACATTTTGCACAAACTCCCCTACAGTTTTCAAAATATCCCAAACATCCCAATTTTGAGGCCTGAGCCATATTTTGGAGCCAAATTCTGGCTCTTTGCACTTATTTGCAGTTTGAAATTACGACTTTTTTATACCCAACATATGGCAAGTACTGAAAGCGGTGTTTGGTCACATTTGTCCCAAACCTCCCTCCAGTTTTCAAAATATCCCAACCATCTCAATTTCGAGGCCTGAGCCATATTTTGGAGCCAAATTCTAGCTCTCTGCACGTATTCACAGTATGAAATTACGACTTTTGATACCCAACATATGCGCGTACTGAAAGCGGCGTTTGGTCACATTTGTCCTAAACCTCCCTGCAGTTTTCAAAATATCCCAAATATTTCAATTTCGAGGCCTGAGCCATAATTTGGAGCCAAATTCAGGCTCTCTACATGTATTCGCAGTTTGAAATTACGAATTTTTATACCCATCATATGCCAAGTAATGAAAGCGGTGTTTGGTCATATGTGTCCTAAAGTCCATGCAGTTTTCAAAATATCCCAAACATCCCAATTTCGAGGCCTGAGCCATATTTTGGAGCCAAATTCTGGCTCTCTGCACGTATTCGCAGTTTGAAATTACCACCTTTTATACCCAACATATGCCAAGTCCTGAAAGCGGCAGTGAGTCACATTTTGCACAAACTCCCCTGCAGTTTTCAAAATATCCCAAATATCCCAATTTCGAGGCCTTAGCCATGTTATGGAGCCAAATTTTGGCTCTTTGCACGTATTCGCAGTTTGAAATTGCGACTTTTTTATACCAACATATGCCAAGTATTGAAAGCGGCGTTTGGTCACATTTGTACAAAACCTCCCTGCAGTTTTCAAAATATCCCAAACATCCCAATTTCGAGGCCTGAGCCATATTTTGGAGCCAAATTCTGGCTCTCTGCACGTATTCGCAGGTTGAAATTATGACTTTTTATACCCAACATATGCTAAGTACTGTAAGCGGCGTTTGGTCACATTTGTCTCAAACTTCCCTGCAGTTTTCAAAATAACCCAAATATCCCAATTTCGTGGCCTGAACCATATTATGGAGCCAAATTCTGGCTCTCTGCACGTATTCGCTGTTTGAAATTGTGAATTTATTATACCAACATATGCCAAGTGCTGAAAGCGGCGTTTGGTCACATTTGTCCCAAACCTCTCTGCAGTTTTCAAAATATCTCAAACATCCCAATTTCGAAACCTGAGCTATAATTTGGAGCCAAATTCTGGCTCTCTGCACGTATTCGCAGCTTGAAATTGCTACTTTTTTATACCCAATATATGCCAAGTGCTGAAAGCGGCATTTGGTCACATTTGTCCCAAACCTCCCTCCAGTTTTCAAAATATCCAAAACATCCCAATTTCGAGGCCTGAGCCATATTTTGGAGCCAAATTCTGTCTCTATGCACGTATTCGCAGTTTGATATTACGACTTTTTATACCCAACATATGCGAGTACTGAAAGCGGCGTTTGGTCACATTTGTCCTAAACCTCCCTGCAGTTTTCAAAATATCCCAAATATTTCAATTTCGAGGCCTGAGCAAAAATTTGGAGCAAAATTCAGGCTCTCTACACGTATTCACAGTTTGAAATTTCGACTTTTTATACCCATCATATGCCAAGTAATGAAAGCGGTGTTTGGTCATATGTGTCCTAAAGTCCATGTAGTTTTCAAAATATCCCAAACATCCCAATTTCGAGGCCTGAGCCATATTTTGGAGCGAAATTCTGGCTCTCTGCACGTATTCGCAGTTTGAAATTACTACCTTTTATACCCAACATATGCCAAGTCCTGAAAGCGGCAGTGAGTCACATTTTGCACAAACTCCCCTGCAGTTTTCAAAATATCCCAAATATCCCAATTTCGAGGCCTGAGCCATATTTTGGAGCCAAATTCTGGCTCTATGCACTTATTCGCAGTATGATATTACAACTTTTTATACCCCACATATGCCAAGTACTGGATGCGGCAGTGAGTCACATTTTGCACAAACTCCCCTGCAGTTTTCAAAATATCCCAAACATCCCAATTTCGAGGCCTGAGCAATATTTTGGAGCCAAATTCTAGCTCTCTTCACGTATTTACAGTATGAAATTACGACTTTTTATACCCAACATATGCGAGTACTGAAAGCGGCGTTTGGTCACATTTGTCCTAAACCTCCCTGCAGTTTTCAAAATATCCCAAATATTTCAATTTCGAGGCCTGAGCCATAATTTGGAGCCAAATTCAGGCTCTCTACACGTATTCGCAGTTTGAAATTACGACTTTTTATACCCATCATATGCCAAGTAATGAAAGCGGTGTTTGGTCATATGTGTCCTAAAATCCATGCAGTTTTCAAAATATCCCAAACATCCCAATTTCGAGGCCTGAGCCATATTTTGGAGCCAAATTCTGGCTCTCTGCACATATTCGCAGTTTGAAATTACTACCTTTTATACCCAACATATGCCAAGTCCTGAAAGCGGCAGTGAGTCACATTTTGCACAAACTCCCCTACAGTTTTCAAAATATCCCAAACATCCCAATTTCGAGGCCTGAGCCATATTTTGGAGCCAAATTCTGGCTCTTTGCACTTATTTGCAGTTTGAAATTACGACTTTTTTATACCCAACATATGGCAAGTACTGAAAGCGGTGTTTGGTCACATTTGTCCCAAACCTCCCTCCAGTTTTCAAAATATCCCAACCATCTCAATTTCGAGGCCTGAGCCATATTTTGGAGCCAAATTCTAGCTCTCTGCACGTATTCACAGTATGAAATTACGACTTTTGATACCCAACATATGCGCGTACTGAAAGCGGCGTTTGGTCACATTTGTCCTAAACCTCCCTGCAGTTTTCAAAATATCCCAAATATTTCAATTTCGAGGCCTGAGCCATAATTTGGAGCCAAATTCAGGCTCTCTACATGTATTCGCAGTTTGAAATTACGAATTTTTATACCCATCATATGCCAAGTAATGAAAGCGGTGTTTGGTCATATGTGTCCTAAAGTCCATGCAGTTTTCAAAATATCCCAAACATCCCAATTTCGAGGCGTGAGCCATATTTTGGAGCCAAATTCTGGCTCTCTGCACGTATTCGCAGTTTGAAATTACCACCTTTTATACCCAACATATGCCAAGTCCTGAAAGCGGCAGTGAGTCATATTTTGCACAAACTCCCCTGCAGTTTTCAAAATATCCCAAATATCCCAATTTCGAGGCCTTAGCCATATTATGGAGCCAAATTTTGGCTCTTTGCACGTATTCGCAGTTTGAAATTGCGACTTTTTTATACCAAAATATGCCAAGTACTGAAAGCGGAATTTGGTCACATTTGTACAAAACCTCCTGCAGTTTTCAAAATATCCCAAACATCCCAATTTCGAGGCCTGAGTAATATTTTGGAGCCAAATTCTGGCTCTCTGCACGTATTCGCAGGTTGAAATTACGACTTTTTATACCCAACATATGCTAAGTACTGTAAGTGGCGTTTGTTCACATTTGTCTCAAACCTCACTGCAGTTTTCAAAATAACCCAAATATCCCAATTTCGAGGCCTGAACCATATAATGGAGCCAAATTCTGGCTCTCTGCACGTATTCGCAGCTTGAAATTGCACCTTTTTCATACCCAATATATGCCAAGTGCTGAAAGCGGCATTTGGTCACATTTGTCCCAAACCTCCCTCCAGTTTTCAAAATATCCAAAACATCCCAATTTCGAGGCCTGAGCCATATTTTGGAGCCAAATTCTGTCTCTATGCACGTATTCGCAGTTTGATATTACGACTTTTTATACCCAACATATGCGAGTACTGAAAGCGGCGTTTGGTCACATTTGTCCTAAACCTCCCTGCAGTTTTCAAAATATCCCAAATATTTCAATTTCGAGGCCTGAGCAATAATTTGGAGCCAAATTCAGGCTCTCGACACATATTCGCAGTTTGAAATTTCGACCTTTTATACCCATCATATGCCAAGTAATGAAAGCGGTGTTTGGCCATATGTGTCCTAAAGTCCATGCAGTTTTCAAAATATCCCAAACATCCCAATTTCGAGGCCTGAGCCATATTTTGGAGCCAAATTCTGTCTCTATGCACGTATTCGCAGTTTGATATTACGACTTTTTATACCCCACATATGCCAAGTACTGGACGCGGCTGTGAGTCACATTTTGCACACACTCCCCTGCAGTTTTCAAAATATACCAATTTCGAGGCCTGAGCCATATTTTGGAGCCAAATTCTGGCTCTCTGCACGTATTCACAGTTTGAAATTACGATTTTCTTATACCCAACATATGCGAAGTACTGAAAGCGGCGTTTAGTTACATTTGTCCCAATCCCCCCTGCAGTTTTCAAAATATCCCAAACATCCCAATATCGAGGCCTGAGCCATATTTTGGAAGGAAATTCTCGCTCTCTGCACGTATTCGCAGTTTGAAATTGCGACTTTTTATACCCAACATATGCCAAGTACTGAAAGCGGCGTTTGGTCACATTTGTCCCAAACCTCCCAGCAGTTTTCAAAATATCCCAAATATCCCAAATTCGAGGCCTGAGCCATATTTTGGAGCCAAATTCAGGCTCTCTGCACGTATTCGCAGTTAGAAATTACGACTTTTTATACCCAAAATATGCCAAGTACTGAAAGTGGCGTTTGGTCATATATGTTCCAAAGTCCCCTGCAGTTTTGAAAATATCCCAAACATCCCAATTTCGGTGCCTGAGCCATATTTTGGAGCCAAATTCTGGCTCTCTGCACGTATTCGTAGTTTGAAATTACGTCCTTTTATACCCAACATATGCCAAGTCCTTAAAGCGGCAGTGAGTCACATTTTGCACAAACTGCCCTGCAGTTTTCAAAATATCCCAAATATCCCAATTTCGAGGCCTTAGCCATATTATGGAGCCAAATTTTGGCTCTTTGCACGTATTCGCAGTTTGAAATTGCGACTTTTTTATACCAACATATGCCAAGTACTGAAAGCGGCGTTTGGTCACATTTGTACAAAACCTCCCTGCAGTTTTCAAAATATCCCAAACATTCCAATTTCGAGGCCTGAGCCATATTTTGGAGCCAAATTCTGGCTCTCTGCACGTATTCACAGGTTGAAATTACGACTTTTTATACCCAACATATGCTAAGTACTGTAATCGGCGTTTGGTCACATTTGTCTCAAACCTCCCTGCAGTTTTCAAAATAACCCAAATATCCCAATTTCGAGGCCTGAACCATATTATGGAGCCAAATTCTGGCTCTCTGCACGTATTCGCTGTTTGAAGTTGCGACTTTATTATACCAACATATGTCAAGTACTGAAAGCGGCGTTTGGTCACATTTGTCCCAAACCTCTCTGCAGTTTTCAAAATATCTCAAACATCCCAATTTCGAAACCTGAGCTATTATTTGGAGCCAAATTCTGGCTCTCTGCACGTATTCGCAGCTTGAAATTGCTACTTTTTTATACCCAATATATGCCAAGTGCTGTAAGCGGCATTTGGTCACATTTGTCCCAAACCTCCCTCCAGTTTTCAAAATATCCAAAACATCCCAATTTCGAGGCCTGAGCCATATTTTGGAGCCAAATTCTGTCTCTATGCACGTATTCGCAGTTTGATATTACGACTTTTTATACCCAACATATGCGAGTACTGAAAGCGGCGTTTGGTCACATTTGTCCTAAACCTCCCTGCAGTTTTCAAAATATCCCAAATATTTCAATTTCGAGGCCTGAGCAATAATTTGGAGCCAAATTCAGGCTCTCTACACGTATTCGCAGTTTGAAATTTCGACTTTTTATACCCATCATATGCCAAGTAATGAAAGCGGTGTTTGGTCATATGTGTCCTAAAGTCCATGTAGTTTTCAAAATATCCCAAACATCCCAATTTTGAGGCCTGAGCCATATTTTGGAGCGAAATTCTGGCTCTCTCCACGTATTCGCAGTTTGAAATTAGTGCATTTTATACCCAACATATGCCAAGTCCTGAAAGCGGCAGTGAGTCACATTTTGCACAAACTCCCCTTCAGTTTTCAAAATATCCCAAATATCCCAATTTCGAGGCCTGAGCCATATTTTGGAGCCAAATTGTGGCTCTCTGCACGTATTCGCAGTTTGAAATTGCGACTTTTTTATACCCAATATATGCCAAGTGCTGAAAGCGGCGTTTGGTCACATTTGTCCCAAACCTCCCTCCAGTTTTCAAAATATCCCAAACATCCCAATTTCGAGGCCTGAGCCATATTTTGGAGCCAAAATCTGTCTCTATGCACTTATTCGCAGTATGATATTACGACTTTTTTTACCCCACATATGCCAAGTACTGGATGCGGCAGTGAGTCACATTTTGCACAAACTCCCCTGCAGTTTTCAAAATATCCCAAACATCCCAATTTCGTGGCCTGAGCAATATTTTGGAGCCAAATTCAGGCTCTCTGCACGTATTCGCAGTTTGAAATTACAACTTTTTTATACCCAACATATGCGAAGTACTGAAAGCGGCGTTTGGTCACATTTGTCCCGAATCTAACTGCAGTTTTCAAAATATCCCAAACATCCTAATATCGAGGCCTGAGCCATATTTTGGAGCCAAATTCTGGCTATCTGCACGTATTCGCAAATTGATATTACGACTTTTTATACCCAACATATGCCAAGTCCTGAAAGCGGCAGTGAGTCACATTTTGCACACACTTCCCTGCAGTTTTCAAAGAATCCCAAATATCCCAATTTCGAGGCCTGAGCCATATTTTGGAGCCAAATTCTGGCTCTCTGCATGTATTCGCAGTTTGATATTACGACTTTTTATACCCAACATATGCCAAGTTCTGGACGCAGCAGTGAGTCACATTTTGCACAAACTCCCCTACAGTTTTCAAAATATCCCAAACATCCCAATTTCGAGGCCTGAGCCATATTTTGGAGCCAAATTCTGGCTCTTTGCACTTATTTGCAGTTTGAAATTACGACTTTTTTATACCCAACATATGGCAAGTACTGAAAGCGGTGTTTGGTCACATTTGTCCCAAACCTCCCTCCAGTTTTCAAAATATCCCAACCATCTCAATTTCGAGGCCTGAGCCATATTTTGGAGCCAAATTCTAGCTCTCTGCACGTATTCACAGTATGAAATTACGACTTTTGATACCCAACATATGCGCGTACTGAAAGCGGCGTTTGGTCACATTTGTCCTAAACCTCCCTGCAGTTTTCAAAATATCCCAAATATTTCAATTTCGAGGCCTGAGCCATAATTTGGAGCCAAATTCAGGCTCTCTACATGTATTCGCAGTTTGAAATTACGAATTTTTATACCCATCATATGCCAAGTAATGAAAGCGGTGTTTGGTCATATGTGTCCTAAAGTCCATGCAGTTTTCAAAATATCCCAAACATCCCAATTTCGAGGCCTGAGCCATATTTTGGAGCCAAATTCTGGCTCTCTGCACGTATTCGCAGTTTGAAATTACCACCTTTTATACCCAACATATGCCAAGTCCTGAAAGCGGCAGTGAGTCATATTTTGCACAAACTCCCCTGCAGTTTTCAAAATATCCCAAATATCCCAATTTCGAGGCCTTAGCCATATTATGGAGCCAAATTTTGGCTCTTTGCACGTATTCGCAGTTTGAAATTGCGACTTTTTTATACCAAAATATGCCAAGTACTGAAAGCGGAATTTGGTCACATTTGTACAAAACCTCCTGCAGTTTTCAAAATATCCCAAACATCCCAATTTCGAGGCCTGAGCCATATTTTGGAGACAAATTCTGGCTCTCTGCACGTATTCGCAGGTTGAAATTACGACTTTTTATACCCAACATATGCTAAGTACTGTAAGTGGCGTTTGTTCACATTTGTCTCAAACCTCACTGCAGTTTTCAAAATAACCCAAATATCCCAATTTCGAGGCCTGAACCATATTATGGAGCCAAATTCTGGCTCTCTGCACGTATTCGCAGCTTGAAATTGCTACTTTTTTATACCCAATATATGCCAAGTGCTGAAAGCGGCATTTGGTCACATTTGTCCCAAACCTCCCTCCAGTTTTCAAAATATCCAAAACATCCCAATTTCGAGGCCTGAGCCATATTTTGGAGCCAAATTCTGTCTCTATGCACGTATTCGCAGTTTGATATTACGACTTTTTATACCCAACATATGCGAGTACTGAAAGCGGCGTTTGGTCACATTTGTCCTAAACCTCCCTGCAGTTTTCAAAATATCCCAAATATTTCAATTTCGAGGCCTGAGCAATAATTTGGAGCCAAATTCAGGCTCTCTACACATATTCGCAGTTTGAAATTTCGACCTTTTATACCCATCATATGCCAAGTAATGAAAGCGGTGTTTGGCCATATGTGTCCTAAAGTCCATGCAGTTTTCAAAATATCCCAAACATCCCAATTTCGAGGCCTGAGCCATATTTTGGAGCCAAATTCTGTCTCTATGCACGTATTCGCAGTTTGATATTACGACTTTTTATACCCCACATATGCCAAGTACTGGACGCGGCTGTGAGTCACATTTTGCACACACTCCCCTGCAGTTTTCAAAATATACCAATTTCGAGGCCTGAGCCATATTTTGGAGCCAAATTCTGGCTCTCTGCACGTATTCACAGTTTGAAATTACGATTTTCTTATACCCAAAATATGCGAAGTACTGAAAGCGGCGTTTAGTTACATTTGTCCCAATCCCCCCTGCAGTTTTCAAAATATCCCAAACATCCCAATATCGAGGCCTGAGCCATATTTTGGAAGGAAATTCTCGCTCTCTGCACGTATTCGCAGTTTGAAATTGCGACTTTTTATACCCAACATATGCCAAGTACTGAAAGCGGCGTTTGGTCACATTTGTCCCAAACCTCCCAGCAGTTTTCAAAATATCCCAAATATCCCAAATTCGAGGCCTGAGCCATATTTTGGAGCCAAATTCAGGCTCTCTGCACGTATTCGCAGTTAGAAATTACGACTTTTTATACCCAAAATATGCCAAGTACTGAAAGTGGCGTTTGGTCATATATGTTCCAAAGTCCCCTGCAGTTTTCAAAATATCCCAAACATCCCAATTTCGGTGCCTGAGCCATATTTTGGAGCCAAATTCTGGCTCTCTGCACGTATTCGTAGTTTGAAATTACGACCTTTTATACCCAACATATGCCAAGTCCTTAAAGCGGCAGTGAGTCACATTTTGCACAAACTGCCCTGCAGTTTTCAAAATATCCCAAATATCCCAATTTCGAGGCCTGAGCCATATTATGGAGCGAAATTTTGGCTCTTTGCACGTATTTGCAGTTTGAAATTGCGATTTTTTTATACGAACATATGCCAAGTACTGAAAGCGGCGTTTGGTCACATTTGTCCAAAACCTCCCTCCAGTTTTCAAAATATCCCAACCATCTCAATTTCGAGGCCTGAGCCATATTTTGGAGCCAAATTCTAGCTCTCTGCACGTATTCACAGTATGAAATTACGACTTTTTGTACCCAACATATGCGAGTACTGAAAGCGGCGTTTGGTCACATTTGTCCTAAACCTCCCTGCAGTTTTCAAAATATCCCAAATATTTCAATTTCGAGGCCTGAGCCATAATTTGGAGGCAAATTCAGGCTCTCTACATGTATTCACAGTTTGAAATTACGAATTTTTATACCCATCATAAGCCAAGTAATGAAAGCGGTGTTTGGTCATATGTGTCCTAAAGTCCATGCAGTTTTCAAAATATCCCAAACATCCCAATTTCGAGGCCTGAGCCATATTTTGGAGCCAAATTCTGGCTCTCTGAACGTATTCGCAGTTTGAAATTACTACCTTTTATACCCAACATATGCCCAGTCCTGAAAGCGGCAGTGAGTCATATTTTGCACAAACTCCCCTGCAGTTTTTAAAATATCCCAAATATCCCAATTTCGAGGCCTTAGCCATATTATGGAGCCAAATTTTGGCTCTTTGCACGTATTCGCAGTTTGAAATTGCGACTTTTTTATACCAAAATATGTCAAGTACTGAAAGCGGCATTTGGTCACATTTGTACAAAACCTCCTGCAGTTTTCAAAATATCCCAAACATCCCAATTTCGAGGCCTGAGCCATATTTTGGAGCCAAATTCTGGCTCTCTGCACGTATTCGCAGCTTGAAATTGCTACTTTTTTATACCCAATATATGCCAAGTGCTGAAAGCGGCATTTGGTCACATTTGTCCCAAACCTCCCTCCAGTTTTCAAAATATCCAAAACATCCCAATTTCGAGGCCTGAGCCATATTTTGGAGCGAAATTCTGGCTCTCTGCACGTATTCGCAGTTTGAAATTATTACCTTTTATACCCAACATATGCCAAGTCCTGAAAGCGGCAGTGAGTCACATTTTGCACAAACTCCCCTGCAGTTTTCAAAATATCCCAAATATCCCAATTTCGAGGCCTTAGCCATATTATGGAGCCAAATTCTGGCTCTCTGCACGTATTCGCAGTTTGATATTACGACTTTTTATACCCAACATATGCCAAGTTCTGGACGCAGCAGTGAGTCACATTTTGCACAAACTCCCCTGCAGTTTTCAAAATATCTCAAACATCCCAATTTCGAGGTCTGAGCCATATTTTGGAGCCAAATTCTGGCTCTTTGCACTTATTTGCAGTTTGAAATTACGACTTTTTTATACCCAACATATGGCAAGTACTGAAAGCGGCGTTTGGTCACATTTGTCCCAAACCTCCCTCCAGTTTTCAAAATATCCAAAACATCCCAATTTCGAGGCCTGAGCCATATTTTGGAGCCAAATTCTGTCTCTATGCACGTATTCGCAGTTTGATATTACGACTTTTTATACCCAACATATGCGAGTACTGAAAGCGGCGTTTGGTCACATTTGTCCTAAACCTCCCTGCAGTTTTCAAAATATCCCAAATATTTCAATTTCGAGGCCTGAGCAATAATTTGGAGCCAAATTCAGGCTCTCTACACATATTCGCAGTTTGAAATTTCGACCTTTTATACCCATCATATGCCAAGTAATGAAAGCGGTGTTTGGCCATATGTGTCCTAAAGTCCATGCAGTTTTCAAAATATCCCAAACATCCCAATTTCGAGGCCTGAGCCATATTTTGGAGCCAAATTCTGTCTCTATGCACGTATTCGCAGTTTGATATTACGACTTTTTATACCCCACATATGCCAAGTACTGGACGCGGCTGTGAGTCACATTTTGCACACACTCCCCTGCAGTTTTCAAAATATACCAATTTCGAGGCCTGAGCCATATTTTGGAGCCAAATTCTGGCTCTCTGCACGTATTCACAGTTTGAAATTACGATTTTCTTATACCCAACATATGCGAAGTACTGAAAGCGGCGTTTAGTTACATTTGTCCCAATCCCCCCTGCAGTTTTCAAAATATCCCAAACATCCCAATATCGAGGCCTGAGCCATATTTTGGAAGGAAATTCTCGCTCTCTGCACGTATTCGCAGTTTGAAATTGCGACTTTTTATACCCAACATATGCCAAGTACTGAAAGCGGCGTTTGGTCACATTTGTCCCAAACCTCCCAGCAGTTTTCAAAATATCCCAAATATCCCAAATTCGAGGCCTGAGCCATATTTTGGAGCCAAATTCAGGCTCTCTGCACGTATTCGCAGTTAGAAATTACGACTTTTTATACCCAAAATATGCCAAGTACTGAAAGTGGCGTTTGGTCATATATGTTCCAAAGTCCCCTGCAGTTTTCAAAATATCCCAAACATCCCAATTTCGGTGCCTGAGCCATATTTTGGAGCCAAATTCTGGCTCTCTGCACGTATTCGTAGTTTGAAATTACGACCTTTTATACCCAACATATGCCAAGTCCTTAAAGCGGCAGTGAGTCACATTTTGCACAAACTGCCCTGCAGTTTTCAAAATATCCCAAATATCCCAATTTCGAGGCCTGAGCCATATTATGGAGCGAAATTTTGGCTCTTTGCACGTATTTGCAGTTTGAAATTGCGATTTTTTTATACGAACATATGCCAAGTACTGAAAGCGGCGTTTGGTCACATTTGTCCAAAACCTCCCTCCAGTTTTCAAAATATCCCAACCATCTCAATTTCGAGGCCTGAGCCATATTTTGGAGCCAAATTCTAGCTCTCTGCACGTATTCACAGTATGAAATTACGACTTTTTGTACCCAACATATGCGAGTACTGAAAGCGGCGTTTGGTCACATTTGTCCTAAACCTCCCTGCAGTTTTCAAAATATCCCAAATATTTCAATTTCGAGGCCTGAGCCATAATTTGGAGGCAAATTCAGGCTCTCTACATGTATTCACAGTTTGAAATTACGAATTTTTATACCCATCATAAGCCAAGTAATGAAAGCGGTGTTTGGTCATATGTGTCCTAAAGTCCATGCAGTTTTCAAAATATCCCAAACATCCCAATTTCGAGGCCTGAGCCATATTTTGGAGCCAAATTCTGGCTCTCTGAACGTATTCGCAGTTTGAAATTACTACCTTTTATACCCAACATATGCCCAGTCCTGAAAGCGGCAGTGAGTCATATTTTGCACAAACTCCCCTGCAGTTTTTAAAATATCCCAAATATCCCAATTTCGAGGCCTTAGCCATATTATGGAGCCAAATTTTGGCTCTTTGCACGTATTCGCAGTTTGAAATTGCGACTTTTTTATACCAAAATATGCCAAGTACTGAAAGCGGCATTTGGTCACATTTGTACAAAACCTCCTGCAGTTTTCAAAATATCCCAAACATCCCAATTTCGAGGCCTGAGCCATATTTTGGAGCCAAATTCTGGCTCTCTGCACGTATTCGCAGCTTGAAATTGCTACTTTTTTATACCCAATATATGCCAAGTGCTGAAAGCGGCATTTGGTCACATTTGTCCCAAACCTCCCTCCAGTTTTCAAAATATCCAAAACATCCCAATTTCGAGGCCTGAGCCATATTTTGGAGCGAAATTCTGGCTCTCTGCACGTATTCGCAGTTTGAAATTATTACCTTTTATACCCAACATATGCCAAGTCCTGAAAGCGGCAGTGAGTCACATTTTGCACAAACTCCCCTGCAGTTTTCAAAATAACCCAAATATCCCAATTTCGAGGCCTGAACCATATTATGGAGCCAAATTCTGGCTCTCTGCACGTATTCGCTGTTTGAAATTGCGACTTTATTATACCAACATATGCCAAGTACTGAAAGCGGCGTTTGGTCACATTTGTCCCAAACCTCTCTGCAGTTTTCAAAATATCTCAAACATCCCAATTTCGAAACCTGAGCTATAATTTGGAGCCAAATTCTGGCTCTCTGCACGTGTTCGTAGTTTGAAATTACCACCTTTTATACCCAACATATGCCAAGTCCTTAAAGCGGCAGTGAGTCACATTTTGCACAAACTGCCCTGCAGTTTTCAAAATATCCCAAATATCCCAATTTCGAGGCCTGAGCCATATTATGGAGCGAAATTTTGGCTCTTTGCACGTATTCGCAGTTTGAAATTGCGATTTTTATAAACCAACATATGCCAAGTACTTAAAGCGGCGTTTGGTCACATTTGTCCCAAACCTCCCTGCCGTTTTCTAAATATCCCAAACATCCCAATTTCGAGGCCTGAGCCATATTTTGGAGCCAAATTCTGGCTCTCTGCACGTATTCGCAGTTTGAAATTACGAATTTTTATACCCAACATATGCGAAGTACTGAAAGCGGCGTTTGGTCACATTTGTCCTAAACCTCCCTGCAGTTTTCAAAAAATCCCAAACATTCCAATTTCGAAACCTGAGCTATAATTTGTAGCCAAATTCTGGCTCTCTGCACGTATTCGCAGTTTGAAATTGCGACTTTTTTATACCAACATATGCCAAGTACTGAAAGCGTCGTTTGGTCACATTTGTCCCAAACCTCCCTGCAGTTTTTAAAATATCCCAAACATCCCAATTTCTAGGCCTGAGCAATATTTTGGAGCCAAATTCTGGCTCCCTGCACGTATTCGCAGTTTGAAATTACGATTTTTAATACCCAACATATGCGAAGTACTGAAACCGACGTTTAGTCACATTTGTCCCAATCCCCCCTGCAGTTTTAAAAATATCCCAAACATCCCAATATCGAGGCCTGAGCCATATTTTGGAGCCAAATTCTAGCTCTCTGCACGTATTCGCAGTTGGAAATTACGAATTTTTATACCCAACATATGCCAAGTACTGAAAGCGGCGTTTGGTCACATTTGTCCCAACCCTCCCTCCAGTTTTCAAAATATGCCAAACATCCCTATTTCGAGGTCTGAGCCATATTTTGGAGCAAAATTCTGGTTCTATGCACGTATTCGCAGTTTGATATTACGACTTTTTATACCCAACATATGCCAAGTCCTGAAAGCGGCAGTGAGTCACATTGTGCACAAACTCCCCTGCAGTTTTCGAAATATTCCAAATATCCCAATTTCGAGGCCTGAGCTATATTTTGGAGCCAAATTCTGGCTCTCTGCACGTATTCGCAGTTTGAAATTACGACTTTTTATACCCAACATATGCCAAGTACTGAAAGCGGCGTTTGGTCACATTTGTCCCAAACCTCCCTCCAGTTTTCAAAATATCCCAAACATCCTAATTTCGAGGCCTGAGCCGTATTTTGGAGCCAAATTTTGGCTCTCTGCACGTATTCGCAGTTTGATATTACGACTTTTTATACCCAACATATGCCAAGTCCTGAAAGCGGCAGTGAGTCACATTTTGCACACACTTCCCTGCAGTTTTCAAAATATCCCAAATATCCCAATTTCGAGGCCTGAGCCATATTTTGGAGCCAAATTCTGGCTCTCTGCACGTATTCGCAGTTTGATATTAGGACTTTTTATACCCAACATATGCCAAGTTCTGGACGCAGCAGTGAGTCACATTTTGCACAAACTCCCCTGCAGTTTTTAAAATATCCCAAATATCCCAATTTCGAGGCCTTAGCCATATTATGGAGCGAAATTTTGGCTCTTTGCACGTTTTCGCAGGTTGAAATTACAACTTTTTATACCCAACATATGCGAAGAACTATAAGCGGCGTTTGGTCACATTTGTCTCAAACCTCCCTGCAGTTTTCAAAATAAGCCAAATATCCCAATTTCGAGGCCTGAACCATATTATGGAGCGAAATTTTGGCTCTTTGCACGTATTCGTAGTTTGAAATTGCGATTTTTTTATACCAACATATGCCAAGTACTGAAAGCGGCGTTTGGTCACATTTGTCCCAAACCTCCCTGCAGTTTTCAAAATATCCCAAACATCCCAATTTCGAGGCCTGAGCCATATTTTGGAGCCAAATTCTGGCTCTCTGCACGTATTCACAGTTTGAAATTACGAATTTTTATACCCAACATATGCGAAGTACTGAAAGCGGCGTTTGGTCACATTTGTCCCAAACCTCCCTGCAGTTTTCAAAAAATCTCAAACATTCCAATTTCGAAACCTGAGCTATAATTTGTAGCCAAATTCTGGCTCTCTGCACATATTCGCAGTTTGATATTACGAATTTTTATACCCAACATATGCGAAGTACTGAAAGCGGCGTTTAGTCACATTTGTCCCAATCTCCCCCTGCAGTTTTCAAAATATCCCAAACATCCCAATATCGAGGCCTGAGCCATATTTTGGAGCAAAATTCAGGCTCTCTACACGTATTCGTAATTTGAAATTACGACTTTTTATACCCATCATATGCCAAGTAATGAAAGCGGTGTTTGGTCATATGTGTCCTAAAGTCCCCTGCAGTTTTCAAAATATCCCAAACATCCCAATTTCGAGGCCTGAGCCATATTTTGGAGCCAAATTCTGGCTCTCTGCACGTATTCGCAGTTTGAAATTACAACCTTTTATACCCAACATATGCCAAGTCCTGAAAGCGGCAGTGAGTCACATTTTGCACAAACTCCCCTGCAGTTTTTAAAATATCCCAAATATCCCAATTTCGAGGCCTGAGCCATAATTTGGAGCCAAATTCTAGCTCTCTGCACGTATTCCCAGTTTGAAAATGCGACTTTTGTACCCAACATATGCCAAGTCCTGAAAGCGGCAGTGAGTCACATTTTGCACAAACTCCCCTGCAGTTTTCGAAATATTCCAAATATCCCAATTTCGAGGCCTGAGCTATATTTTGGAGCCAAATTCTGGCTCTCTGCACGTATTCGCAGTTTGAAATTACGACTTTTTATACCCAACATATGCCAAGTACTGAAAGCGGCGTTTGGTCACATTTGTCCCAAACCTCCCTCCAGTTTTCAAAATATCCCAAACATCCTAATTTCAAGGCCTGAGCCATATTTTGGAGCCAAATTCTGGCTCTATGCACGTATTCGCAGTTTGATATTACGACATTTTATACCCAACATATGCCAAGTCCTGAAAGAGGCAGTGAGTCACATTTTGCACAAACTCCTTAGCAGTTTTCGAAATATCCCAAATATCCCAATTTCGGGTCCTGAGCCATATTTTGGAGCCAAATTCTGGTTCTCTGCACGTATTCGCAGTTTGAAATTGCGACTTTTTTATACCCAACATATGCCAAGTACTGAAAGTGGCGTTTGGTCACATTTGTCCCAAACCTCCCTGCAGTTTTCAAAATATCCCAAATATCTCAATTTCGAGGGCTGAGCCATATTTTGGAGCCAAATTCTGGCTCTCTGCACGTATTCGCAGTTTGAAATTACGATTTTTAATACCCAACATATGCGAAGTACTGAAACCGGCGTTTAGTCACATTTGTCCCAATCCCCCCTGCAGTTTTAAAATTATCCCAAACATCCCAATATCGAGGCCTGAGCCATATTTTGGAGCCAAATTCTAGCTCTCTGCACGTATTCGCAGTTGGAAATTACGAATTTTTATACCCAACAAATGCCAAGTACTGAAAGCGGCGTTTGGTCACATTTGTCCCAAACCTCCCTCCAGTTTTCAAAATAACCCAAACATCCTAATTTCGAGGCCTGAGCCGTATTTTTGAGCCAAATTTTGGCTCTCTGCACGTATTCGCAGTTTGATATTACGACTTTTTATACCCAACATATGCCAAGTCCTGAAAGCGGCAGTGAGTCACATTTTGCACACACTTCCCTGCAGTTTTCAAAATATCCCAAATATCCCAATTTCGAGGCCTGAGCCATATTTTGGAGCCAAATTCTGGCTCTCTGCACGTATTCGCAGTTTGATATTAGGACTTTTTATACCCAACATATGCCAAGTTCTGGACGCAGCAGTGAGTCACATTTTGCACAAACTCCCCTGCAGTTTTTAAAATATCCCAAATATCCCAATTTCGAGGCCTTAGCCATATTATGGAGCGAAATTTTGGCTCTTTGCACGTTTTCGCAGGTTGAAATTACAACTTTTTATACCCAACATATGCGAAGAACTATAAGCGGCGTTTGGTCACATTTGTCTCAAACCTCCCTGCAGTTTTCAAAATAAGCCAAATATCCCAATTTCGAGGCCTGAGCCATATTATGGAGCGAAATTTTGGCTCTTTGCACGTATTCGCAGTTTGAAATTGCGATTTTTTTATACCAACATATGCCAAGTACTGAAAGCGGCGTTTGGTCACATTTGTCCCAAACCTCCCTGCAGTTTTCAAAATATCCCAAACATCCCAATTTCGAGGCCTGAGCCATAATTTGTAGCCAAATTCTGGCTCTCTGCACGTATTCGCAGTTTGAAATTGCGATTTTTTTATACCCAATATATGCCAAGTGCTGAAAGCGGCGTTTGTTCACATTTGTCCCAAACCTCCCTCCAGTTTTCAAAATATCCAAAACATAACAATTTCGAGGCCTGAACCATATTTTGGAGCCAAATTCTGTCTCCATGCACGTATTCGCAGTTTGATATTACGACTTTTTATACCCCACATATGCCAAGTACTGGACGCGGCTGTGAGTCACATTTTGCACAAACTCCCCTGCATTTTTCAAAATATCCCAAACATCCCAATTTCGAGGCCTGAGCCATATTTTGGAGCCAAATTCTGGCTCTCTGCACGTATTCGCAGTTTGAAATTATGATTTTTTATACCCAACATATGCGAAGTACTGAAAGCGGCGTTTAGTCACATTTGTCCCATTTCACCCTGCAGTTTTCAAAATATCCCAAACATCCCAATATCGAGGCCTGAGCCATATTTTGGAGCCAAATTCTAGCTCTCTCCACGTATTCGCAGTTTGAAATTGTGACTTTTTATACCCAACATATGCCAAGTCCTGAAAACGGCAGTGAGTCACATTTTGCACAATCTCCCCTGCATTTTTCTAAATATCCCAAACATCCCAATTTCGAGGCCTGAGCCATATTTTGGAGCCAAATTCAGGCTCTCTGCACGTATTCGCAGTTGGAAATTACGAATTTTTATACCCAACATATGCCAAGTACTGAAAGCGGGGTTTTGTCACATTTGTCCCAAACCTCCCTCCAGTTTTCAAAATATCCCAAACATCCCTATTTCGAGGTCTGAGCCATATTTTGGAGCAAAATTCTTGCTCTATGCACGTATTCGCAGTTTGATATTACGACTTTTTATACCCAACATATGCCAAGTCCTGAAAGCGGCAGTGAGTCACATTTTGCACAAACTCCCCTGCAGTTTTCGAAATATTCCAAATATCCCAATTTCGAGGCCTGAGCTATATTTTGGAGCCAAATTCTGGCTCTCTGCACGTATTCGCAGTTTGAAATTACGACTTTTTATACCCAACATATGCCAAGTACTGAAAGCGGCGTTTGGTCACATTTGTTCCAAACCTCCCTCCAGTTTTCAAAATATCCCAAACATCCTAATTTCAAGGCCTGAGCCATGTTTTGGAGCCAAATTCTGGCTCTCTGCACGTATTCACAGTTTGAAATTACGAATTTTTATACCCAACATATGCGAAGTACTGAAAGCGGCGTTTGGTCACATTTGTTCCAAACCTCCCTGCAGTTTTCAAAAAATCTCAAACATTCCAATTTCGAAACCTGAGCTATAATTTGTAGCCAAATTCTGTCTCTCTGCACGTATTCGCAGTTTGATATTACGAATTTTTATACCCAACATATGCGAAGTACTGAAAGCGGCGTTTAGTCACATTTGTCCCAAATCTAACTGCAGTTTTCAAAATATCCCAAACATCCCAATATCGAGGCCTGAGCCATATTTTGGAGCCAAATTCTGGCTCTCTGGACGTATTCGCAGTTTGAAATTGCGACTTTTTTATACCCAACATATGCCAAATACTGAAAGTGGCGTTTGGTCACATTTGTCACACACCTCCCTGCAGTTTTCAAAATATCCCAAATATCCCAATTTCGAGGCCTGAGCCATATTTTGGAGCCAATTTCTGGCTCTCTGCGCATTTCACAGTTTGATATTAGAAATTTTTATACCAATCATATGCCAAGTACTGAAAGCGGCAGTGAGTCACATTTTGCACAAACTCCCCTGCAGTTTTCAAAATATCCCAAACATCCCAATTTCGAGGCCTGAGCCATATTTTGGAGCCAAATTCTGGCTCTCTGCACGTATTCACAGTTTGAAATTACGAATTTTTACACCCAACATATGCGAAGAACTAAAAGCGGCGTTTGGTCACATTTGTCCAAAACCTCCCTACAGTTTTCAAAATATCCCAAACATCCCAATTTCGAGGCCTGAGCCATATTTTGGAGCCAAATTCTGGCTCTCTGCACGTATTCACAGTTTGAAATTACAAATTTTTACACCCAACAAATGCGAAGTACTGAAAGCGGCGTTTGGTCACATATGTCCCAAACCTCCCTGCAGTTTTCAAAAAATCTCAAACATTCCAATTTCGAAACCTGAGCTATAATTTGTAGCCAAATTCTGTCTCTCTGCACGTATTCGCAGTTTGTTATTACGAATTTTATACCCAACATATGCGAAGTACTGAAAGCGGCGTTTGGTCACATTTGTCCCAATCCCCCCTGCAGTTTTCAAAATATCCCAAACATCCCAATATCGAGGCCTGAGCCATATTTTGGAGCCAAATTCTAGCTCTCTGCACGTATTCGCAGTTTGAAATTGCGACTTTTTATACCCAACATATGCCAAGTCCTGAAAACGGCGTTTGGTCACATTTGTCCCAAACCTCCCTGCAGTTTTCAAAATATCCCAACTATCCCAATTTCGAGGCCTGAGCTATATTTTGGAGCCAAATTCAGGCTCTCTACACGTATTCGCAGTTTGAAATTACGACTTTTTATACCCATCATATGCCAAGTAATGAAAGCGGTGTTTGGTCATATGTGTCCTAAAGTCCCCTTCAGTTTTCAAAATATCCCAAACATCCCAATTTCGAGGCCTGAGCCATATTTTGGAGCCAAATTCTGGCTCTCTGCACGTATTCGCAGTTTGAAATTGCAACCTTTTATACCCAACAAATGCCAAGTCCTGAAAGCGGCAGTGAGTCACATTTTGCCCAAACTCCCCTGCAGTTTTCAAAATATCCCAAATATCCCAATTTCGAGGCCTGAGCCATATTTTGGAGCCAAATTCTGGCTCTATGCACGTATTCGCAGTTTGATATTACGACATTTTATACCCAACATATGCCAAGTCTTGAAAGCGGCAGTGAGTCACATTTTACACAAACTCCCCTGCAGTTTTCGAAATATTCCAAATATCCCAATTTCGAGGTCTGAGCTATATTTTGGAGCCAAATTCTTGCTCTCTGCACGTATTCGCAGTTTGAAATTACGACTTTTTATACCCAACATATGCCAAGTACTGAAAGCGGCGTTTGGTCACATTTGTCCCAAACCTCCCTCCAGTTTTCAAAATATCCCAAACATCCTAATTTCGAGGCCTGAGCCATATTTTGGAGCCAAATTCTGGCTCTATACACGTATTCGCAGTTTGATATTACGACATTTTATACCCAACATATACCAAGTCCTGAAAGAGGCAGTGAGTCACATTTTGCACAAACTCCCCAGCAGTTTCGAAATATCCCAAATATCCAATTTCGGGTCCTGAGCCATATTTTGGAGCCAAATTCTGGCTCTCTGCACGTATTCGCAGTTTGATATTAGGAATTTTTATACCAATCATATGCCAAGTACTGAAGCGGCAGTGAGTCACATTTTGCACAAACTCCCCTGCAGTTTTCAAAATATCCCAAACATCCCAATTTCGAGGCCTGAGCCATATTTTGGAGCCAAATTCTGGCTCTTTGCACGTATTTGCAGTTTGAAATTACGACTTTTTTATACCCAACATATGCGAAGTACTGAAAGCGGCGTTTGGTCACATTTGTCCCAAACTTTCCTGTAGTTTTCAAAATATCCCAAACATCCCAATATGGAGGCCTGATCCATATTTTGGAGCCAGATTCTGGCTCTCTGCACGTATTCGCAGTATGAAATTACGAATTTTTATACCCAACATATGCGAAGTACTGAAAGAGGCGTTTGGTCACATTTGTCCCAAACCTCCCTGCAGTTTTCAAAAAATCCCAAACATTCCAATTTCGAAACCTGAGCTATAATTTGTAGCCAAATTCTCTCTCTCTGCACGTATTCGCAGTTTGAAATTGCGATTTTTTTATACCCAATATATGCCAAGTGCTGAAAGCGGCGTTTGTTCACATTTGTCCCAATCCCCCCTGCAGTTTTCAAAATATTCCAAACATCCCAATATCGAGGCCTGAGCCATATTTTGGAGCCAAATTCTAGCTCTCTGCACGTATTCGCAGTTTGAAATTGCGAATTTTTTTTACCCAACATATGCCAAGTCCTGAAAATGGCAGTGAGTCACATTTTGAACAAAACTCCCCTACATTTTTCTAAATATCCCAAACATCCCAATTTCGAGGCCTGAGCCATATTTTGGAGCCAAATTCAGGCACTCTGCACGTATTCGCAGTTGGAAATTACGAATTTTTATACCCAACATATGCCAAGTACTGAAAGCGGCGTTTGGTCACATTTGTCCCAAACCTCCCTCCAGTTTTCAAAATATCCCAAACATCCTTATTTCGAGGTCTAAGCCATATTTTGAAGCAAAATTCTGGCTCTCTGCAGGTATCGCAGTTTGAAATTGCGACTTTTTTATACCCAATATATATGCCAAGTGCTGAAAGCGGCGTTTGGTCACATTTGTCCAAAACCTCCCTGCAGTTTTCAAAATATCCCAAACATCCCAATTTCGAGGCCTGAGCCATATTTTGGAGCCAAATTCTGGCTCTCTGCACGTATTCACAGTTTGAAATTACGAATTTTTATACCCAACATATGCGAAGTACTGAAAGCGGCGTTTGGTCACATTTGTCCCAAACCTCCCTGCAGTTTTCAAAAAATCTCAAACATTCCAATTTCGAAACCTGAGCTATAATTTGTAGCCAAATTCTGTCTCTCTGCGTGTTTCGCAGTTTGATATTACGAATTTTTATAACAATCATATGCCAAGTACTGAAAGCGGCAGTGAGTCACATTTTGCACAAACTCCCCTGCAGTTTTCAAAATATCCCAAACATCCCAATTTCGAGGCCTGAGCCATATTTTGGAGCCAAATTCTGGCTCTCTGCACGTATTCGCAGTTTGAAATTGCGACTTTTTTATACCCAATATATATGCCAAGTGCTGAAAGCGGCGTTTGGTCACATTTGTCCAAAACCTCCATGCAGTTTTCAAATATCCCAAACATCCCAATTTCGAGGCCTGAGCCATATTTTGGAGCCAAATTCTGGCTCTCTGCACGTATTCAGAGTTTGAAATTACGAATTTTTATACCCAACATATGCGAAGTACTGAAAGCGGCGTTTGGTCACATTTGTCCCAAACCTCCCTGCAGTTTTCAAAAAATCTCAAACATTTCAATTTCGAAACCTGAGCTATAATTTGTAGCCAAATTCTGTCGCTCTGCACGTATTCGCAGTTTGATATTACGAATTTTTATACCCCAACATATGCGAAGTACTGAAAGCGGCGTTTAGTCACATTTGTCCCAATCCCCCTGCAGTTTTCAAATATCCCAAACATCCCAATATCGAGGCCTGAGCCATATTTTGGAGCCAAAATTCTGGCTCTCTACACGTATTCGCAGTTTGAAATTGCGACTTTTTTATACCCAACATATGCAAGTACTGAAAGTGGCGTTTGGTCACATTTGTCCCAAACCTCCCTGCAGTTTTCAAAATATCCCAAATATCCCAATTTCGTGGCCTGAGCCATATTTTGGAGCCATTTCTGGCTCTCTGCGTGTTTCGCAGTTTGATATTACGAATTTTTATACCAATCATATGCCAAGTACTGAAAGCGGCGTTTGGTCACATTTGTCCCAAACCTCCCTCCAGTTTTCAAAATATCCCAAACATCCCTATTTCGAGGTCTAAGCCATATTTTGAAGCAAAATTCTGGCTCTCTGCACGTATTCGCAGTTTGAAATTGCGACTTTTTTATACCCAATATATTGCCAAGTGCTGAAAGCGGCGTTTGGTCACATTTGTCCAAAACCTCCCTGCAGTTTTCAAAATATCCCAAACATCCCAATTTCGAGGCCTGAGCCATATTTTGGAGCCAAATTCTGGCTCTCTGCACGTATTCACAGTTTGAAATTACGAATTTTTATACCCAACATATGCGAAGTACTGAAAGCGGCGTTTGGTCACATTTGTCCCAAACCTCCCTGCAGTTTTCAAAAATTCTCAAACATTCCAATTTCGAAACCTGAGCTATAATTTGTAGCCAAATTCCTGTCTCTCTGCGTGTTTCGCAGTTTGATATTACGAATTTTTATACCAATCATATGCCAAGTACTGAAAGCGGCAGTGAGTCACATTTTGCACAAACTCCCCTGCAGTTTTCAAAATATCCCAAACATCCCAATTTCGAGGCCTGAGCCATATTTTGGAGCCAAGTTCTGGCCCTCTGCACGTATTCGCAGTTTGAAATTGCGACTTTTTTATACCCAATATATATGCCAAGTGCTGAAAGCGGCGTTTGGTCACATTTGTCCAAAACCTCCATGCAGTTTTCAAAATATCCCAAACCTCCAATTTCGAGGCCTGAGCCATATTTTGGAGCCAAATTCTGGCTCTCTGCACGTATTCACAGTTTGAAATTACGAATTTTTATACCCAACATATGCGAAGTACTGAAAGCGGCGTTTGGTCACATATGTCCCAAACCTCCCTGCAGTTTTCAAAAATCTCAAACATTCCAATTTCGAAACCTGAGCTATAATTTGTAGCCAAATTCTGTCTATCTGCACGTATTCGCAGTTTGATATTACGAATTTTTATACCCAACATATGCGAAGTACTGAAAGCGGCGTTTAGTCACATTTGTCCCAATCCCCCCTGCAGTTTTCAAAATATCCCAAACATCCCAATATCGAGGCCTGAGCCATATTTTGGAGCCAAATTCTGGCTCTCTGCACGTATTCACAGTTTTGAAATTACGAATTTTTACTCCCAACATATGCGAAGTACTGAAAGGGGCGTTTGGTCACATTTGTCCCAAACCTCCCTGCAGTTTTCAAAAAATCTCAAACATTCCAATTTCGAAACCTGAGCTATAATTTGTAGCCAAATTCTGTCTCTCTGCACATATTCGCAGTTTGATATTACGAATTTTTTTACCCAACATATGCCAAGTCCTGAAAATGGCAGTGAGTCACATTTTGCACAAACTCCCCTACATTTTTCTAAATATCCCAAACATCCCAATTTCGAGGCCTGAAGCCATATTTTGGAGCCAAATTCAGGCACTCTGCACGTATTCGCAGTTGGAAATTACGAATTTTTATACCCAAAATATGCCAAGTACTGAAAGCGGCGTTTGGTCACATTTGTCCCAAACCTCCCTCCAGTTTTCAAAATATCCCAAACATCCCTATTTCGAGGTCTAAGCCATATTTTGAAGCAAAATTCTGGCTCTCTGCACGTATTCGCAGTTTGAAATTGCGACTTTTTTATACCCAATATATATGCCAAGTGCTGAAAGCGGCGTTTGGTCACATTTGTCCAAAACCTCCCCTGCAGTTTTCAAAATATCCCAAACATCCCAATTTCGAGGCCTGAGCCATATTTTGGAGCCAAATTCTGGCTCTCTGCACGTATTCACAGTTTGAAATTACGAATTTTTATAACCCAACATATGCGAAGTACTGAAAGCGGCGTTTGGTCACATTTGTCCCAAACCTCCCTGCAGTTTTCAAAAAATCTCAAACATTCCAATTTCGAACCTGAGCTATAATTTGTAGCCAAATTCTGTCTCTCTGCGTGTTTCGCAGTTTGATATTACGAATTTTTATACCAATCATATGCCAAGTACTGAAAGCGGCAGTGAGTCACATTTTGCACAAACTCCCCTGCAGTTTTCAAAAATATCCCAAACATCCAATTTCGAGGCCTGAGCCATATTTTGGAGCCAAGTTCTGGCCCTCTGCACGTATTCGCAGTTTGAAATTGCGACTTTTTTATACCCAATATATATGCCAAGTGCTGAAAGCGGCGTTTGGTCACATTTGTCCAAAACCTCCATGCAGTTTTCAAAATATCCCAAACCTCCAATTTCGAGGCCTGAGCCATATTTTGGAGCCAAATTCTGGCTCTCTGCACGTATTCACAGTTTGAAATTACGAATTTTTATACCCAACATATGCGAAGTACTGAAAGCGGCGTTTGGTCACATATGTCCCAAACCTCCCTGCAGTTTTCAAAAATCTCAAACATTCCAATTTCGAAACCTGAGCTATAATTTGTAGCCAAATTCTGTCTATCTGCACGTATTCGCAGTTTGATATTACGAATTTTTATACCCAACATATGCGAAGTACTGAAAGCGGCGTTTAGTCACATTTGTCCCAATCCCCCTGCAGTTTTCAAAATACCCAAACATCCCAATATCGAGGCCTGAGCCATATTTTGGAGCCAAATTCTGGCTCTCTACACGTATTCGCAGTTTGAAATTGCGACTTTTTTATACCCAACATATGCCAAGTACTGAAAGTGGCGTTTGGTCACATTTGTCCCAAACCTCCCTGCAGTTTTCAAAATATCCCAAATATCCCAATTTCGTGGCCTGAGCCATATTTTGGAGCCCATTTCTGGCTCTCTGCGTGTTTCGCAGTTTGATATTACGAATTTTTATACCAATCATATGCCAAGTACTGAAAGCGGCGTTTGGTCACATTTGTCCCAAACCTCCCTCCAGTTTTCAAAATATCCCAAACATCCCTATTTCGAGGTCTAAGCCATATTTTGAAGCAAAATTCTGGCTCTCTGCACGTATTCGCATGTTTGAAATTGCGACTTTTTTATACCCAATATATATGCCAAGTGCTGAAAGCGGCGTTTGGTCACATTTGTCCAAAACCTCCCTGCAGTTTTCAAAATATCCCAAACATCCCCAATTTCGAGGCCTGAGCCATATTTTGGAGCCAAATTCTGGCTCTCTGCACGTATCACAGTTTGAAATTACGAATTTTTATACCCAACATATGCGAAGTACTGAAAGCGGCGTTTGGTCACATTTGTCCCCAAACCTCCCTGCAGTTTTCAAAAAATCTCAAACATTCCAATTTCGAAACCTGAGCTATAATTTGTAGCCAAATTCTGTCTCTCTGCGTGTTTCGCAGTTGATATTACGAATTTTTATACCAATCATATGCCAAGTACTGAAAGCGGCAGTGAGTCACATTTTGCACAAACTCCCCTGCAGTTTTCAAAATATCCCAAACATCCCAATTTCGAGGCCTGAGCCATATTTTGGAGCCAAGTTCTGGCCCTCTGCACGTATTCGCAGTTTGAAATTGCGACTTTTTTATACCCAATATATATGCCAAGTGCTGAAAGCGGGCGTTTGGTCACATTTGTCCAAAACCTCCATGCAGTTTTCAAAATATCCCAAACCTCCAATTTCGAGGCCTGAGCCATATTTTGGAGCCAAATTCTGCTCTCTGCACGTATTCACAGTTTGAAATTACGAATTTTTATACCCAACATATGCGAAGTACTGAAAGCGGCGTTTGGTCACATATGTCCCAAACCTCCCTGCAGTTTTCAAAAAATCTCAAACATTCCAATTTCGAAACCTGAGCTATAATTTGTAGCCAAATTCTGTCTATCTGCACGTATTCGCAGTTTGATATTACGAATTTTATACCCAACATATGCGAAGTACTGAAAGCGGCGTTTAGTCACATTTGTCCCAATCCCCCCTGCAGTTTTCAAAATATCCCAAACATCCCAATATCGAGGCCTGAGCCATATTTTGGAGCCAAATTCTGGCTCTCTGCACGTATTCGCAGTTTGAAATTGCGACTTTTTTATACCCAACATATGCCAAGTACTGAATGTGGCGTTTGGTCACATTTGTCCCAAACCTCCCTGCAGTTTTCAAAATATCCCAAATATCCCAATTTCGAGGCCTGAGCCATATTTTGGAGCCCATTTCTGGCTCTCTGCGTGTATCGCAGTTTGATATTACTAACGAATTTTTATACCAATCATATGCCAAGTACTGAAAGCGGCAGTGAGTCACATTTTGCACAACTCCCCTGCAGTTTTCAAAATCCCAAACATCCCAATTTCGAGGCCTGAGCCATATTTTGGAGCCAAATTCTGGCTCTCTGCACGTATTCGCATTTTGAAATTGCGACTTTTTTATACCCCAATATATATGCCAAGTGCTGAAAGCGGCGTTTGGTCACATTTGTCCAAAACCTCCCTGCAGTTTTCAAAATATCCCAAACATCCCAATTTCGAGGCTTGAGCCATATTTTGGAGCCAAATTCTGGCTCTCTGCACGTATTCACAGTTTGAAATTACGAATTTTACTCCCAACATATGCGAAGTACTGAAAAGGGCGTTTGGTCACATTTGTCCCAAACCTCCCTGCAGTTTTCAAAAAATCTCAAACATTCCAATTCGAAACCTGAGCTATAATTTGTAGCCAAATTCTGTCTCTCTGCACATATTCGCAGTTTGATATTACGAATTTTTTTTACCCAACATATGCCAAGTCCTGAAAATGGCAGTGAGTCACATTTTGCACAAACTCCCCTACATTTTTCTAAATATCCCAAACATCCCAATTTCGAGGCCTGAGCCATATTTTGGAGCCAAATTCAGGCACTCTGCACGTATTCGCAGTTGGAAATTACGAATTTTTATACCCAAAATATGCCAAGTACTGAAGCGGCGTTTGGTCACATTTGTCCCAAACCTCCCTCCAGTTTTCAAAATATCCCAAACATCCCTATTTCGAGGTCTAGCCATATTTTGAAGCAAAATTCTGGCTCTCTGCACGTATTCGCCAGT